>NC_059430.1:121193664-121257012 GCF_021028975.2 Sphaerodactylus townsendi
ATGATTAGCCTCTGTTGTGTGAGCCAATGATGTGGTAACAGCACAGGCGCAGGGAACTAAAGCTACTTCTCCAGTATGTTCTGGTGGCCAACCAAGCAGAGCCATGGTGTGCTTGCTACCAAGTCCTTGTGTTGTCCCAACAACAACAACAAAATTTGCAGTGTGCAGGCAACCCTAAATAGGATATTTCTGCAGACCACATGGATATTAAAGGGACAGGCAGAAGGATCCATTTAATAGGTGGCAACCCTAAATAAGCTATTGCAGGGGAAAGGAAGTCAGTGATCAACTGACGCAGTTCAGGCTTCAAGAACATAGTCCAGTGATCCATCTAGTCTGGCATCCTGTCCCACATAGTGGCCAACCAGTTATTTTGGAGGACCAATAACAAAGGCTAAGGTGTTCCTGCAATGTTGATTCCTGGTACTAGTATGCAGAGGTTTCCTACCTCTGAATGTGAAGGTTCCATGGCTAATAGCCACTGATAGCTTCATGAATCTATCTAATCTCCTTTTGAAGCTATCTGTGCCTATGACAATCACTGCATCCTCCAGCAGTGAATTTCACATTTTAACCACTCACTGTGTAAAGAAGTATTTCCTTTGGGGACTCGGACTTCAGGAACCCAGACTATGATTTATTGTAATTATTAAATAGCGCCCACTTCTCATCTGCACAATGTTGAGGAACATTGTTGATTGTGATCTGATCTCAGTGGGGTGTTCACAGGAGCAAGGAAAACCACCTGGTCTGGTTTTGTGTTTTTACCTGTGGTTTGATAGGCAGAGATCACAGATGCAGGGTTTTTTTTAAGTAGAAAGAACAGCAAGATCACAGGCTAATATTTTCCAATCAAGCAGCTGCTTACATGCACAGAAAGAGGATGTTTTGACAAAAGTGGTTATCCTCCCCAGCAATTGCTGTTCCCTATCAGTGAAAAATTCTCAACACCCACAGCAGTTTTGCATGCAGACACTAGGGCTGATTCCACATGGGCCAAAAACAGCAGTGTGAAAACGGTGCAAAAATGGTGTAAAAGGGTTTAAAACGGTGTAAAAGGGTTTATACTGTTTTCACACCGTTTTCACACTGCTGTTTTTGGCCCATGCGGAATCAGCCTAGGGTCATTAGAAATCAAAGCAACTGAAGCACTTCACAAGGACACTTCACAACTTCCCCAGTATGTTATGGGAATCTCTGTGACCCCCAAGTCTTTCCACAGTGTGGAAGAACCATCAACCCTGGCATGTCTCAGACAACGGGATCTGGTTTCAGCCAATTGTAAAACCAGCATGCCACTCTATTAAGGCTTCTTATACCTCCAGGAAGAAAAGAAATAATTTGTTTTACATGCAAAAAAAGGGTATTGGTTAAATCACGGCAAACTGAGGGAAAGACTGAAGAAAATACTTGGCAACTGCAAATTTATGTCATGCACTGCAAGGCCACAGAAGGATCTCAGAGGTCTTAAAATTATTGATTGTCATCACATGCAGCCAAAAATTTACTATAAATGTTCCCCACATGCAGCTGAAGATAAAATAGTACATCTGCTGTTGAATCTCTTCTTGTTTCACAGTCTTTGGCCGTTTCCGCATGGGCCTCGATGCGCCCCCACGCCGGCAAGAATTCTGCCGGCGTGGGGGTGGAGGCCGTTCGCACGCAAGCGTGCGAGCAGCCCCAGCAGAGGCCGCCGCAGGAGAGGCGGCTCCGCATGGAGCCGCCTCTTCCCCCTTCCCTCTCCCACTTACCTCGTCGCTGTTGTCGTCCTGCTGGCCTCCTAAGCCCCGCCCACGCTGCCCTCCGACCTCCAGGGGTCGGAGGACAGCGAGGGAGGGACTTAGGAGGCCAGCAGGACGATGACAGCGAGAGGTAAGTGGGAGAAGGAAGGGGAAACAGCGTGTTCCCGGCGGTGCTGTTCGCACCGCGCCGCCGGGAAGACGCTGTCCCCTCAAAAACAACCCTTTAAAGGGCTGTCTGAGGGAGGGGAAGGGCAGCCAGGTCGGCGCTGCTGCGTTTCAGCAGCGCCGCCTGTGCGAACGGCAGCCTGGGGGCGGCGTTTTTACCGCCCCCAGGCCGCCGTTTTTGGCCCATGCGGAAACGGCCTTTCAGTGAGAAGTTCTTAGCCGAGTTCTACCCTTCTCAGCACATTGACTTCAGAGGATTTGGAAAAGTGTAACCCTGCTGAAGAATGCACTATAATAACAGAGGAACAGGAGATTTGACAGAATAAATGTTGGCAGCTATTGTTTGCTATCCCATTGTAGCTGAATTCCTCAGGCACAAGAGATTAAATGGAAGTGCTGCTGTGCAGAGAGGGAGAAACTGCCCCTTGTGTCGCAGGCTCTGAGGGACTGTAAACTCAAGGGTATGGGTTTTCTGGTAGGGTTGCTACCAGAGAGCCAGCATGGTGTAGTAGTTAAGAGCAGGTGCACTCTAATCTGGGGAACCAGGTTTAATTCCCCACTCTGCCCCTTGAGTTGTGGAGGTTTATCTGGTGAACTAGATTAGTTTGTGCACTCCAACACATGCCAGCTGGGTGACCTTGGGCTAGTCACAGTTCTTTGGAGCTCTCTCAGCCCCACCTACCTTACAGGGTGTTTGTTGTGGGGGGGGAGGGAAAGGAGTTTGTAAGCCCCTTTGAGTCTCCTTCAGGAGAGAAAGGTGGATATAAATCCAACTCTTCTTCTTCTTCTTTTTCTCTGGTGATTTGTGAGTGAAACTTGTGGAAGGGAAGGAATTCAGCAGGTTATAAGGGCATCTCCACCCTTCTAAGTTGCAGTTTTCTGTAGGGAAACTGATCTAGGTAATGAGCACATCAATTGTAGTTCCAGGAGATCTCAAGTCTCCACATGGAGATTGGAAATTTGTCTAAAGATTGTGTCAGATGTTATTCAGTTAAGTCACCTGAATATTAAGGGTTCCTGCTAAAGGCATAAATAAACACATTAAAAAAAACAGCTGCCTTTTTCATTTATGAATACAGCCTGACTGTAATTTGTGCCAGGTATAAAAATATACCTACAAGAGCTCTCTATTAATGAACTACATTTTTTAAAATTTAACGTGCCTTTCAGCCTTTGGCTGAATTTTACTTCCTTCTGCCCCCAGCTTAAATTCAAAATGGTGTCTCCGTTTAGCTATTACCCTTCTCTTCTACCAAACTTTTCAAACATATGACAGCGTCTGATTCTCCCTGATTTTTTTTTCCCTAAAATGCTTATTTTGGATACTTTTGCCAGATACTGCAGCTACTGACAAACTGTAAAGTCTGTGAACAAGCTAGACATTAAGATAGATTTGCTTACCAATTCTAGCAAAGAGCTGCATTGCAAAGCAGGTGGTGACGAATGTTGGTTGAGATTCCTTCCTTCTCTGCTCCTTAGAACTCCCTGGTGTTCTGAGGACAGCCTGAACTCTGACTGGCAATGAAAGAGAAAGCAATCTTGTTTTTATAGAGTTCAGCTATCTAACTTCCAACTGTAAAGTGAAGGACTTTGGAGTAAATAAATCACATGATTTCTTGAGGTTAGGATTGCAGGATGTCTTCAACAAAAACACTAGACACAGCAGAGGCGTAGTGACTAAGAGCAGGTGCACTCTGATCTGGAGGAACCGGGTTTGATTCCCAGCTCTGCCGCTTGAGGTGTGGAGGCTTACCTGGGGAATTCAGATTAGCCTGTGCACTCCGACACACGCCAGCTGGGTGACCTTGGGCTAGTCACAGTTTTTCGGAGCTCTCTCAGCCCCACCCACCTCACAGGGTGTTTGTTGTGAGGGGGGGAGGGCAAGGAGATTGTCAGCCCCTTTGAGTCTCCTACAGGAGAGAAAGGGGGGGATATAAATCCAAACTCCTACTCCTCCTCCTCCTCCTCTTCCTCTTCTTCTTCTTCTTCTTATTATTATTATCATTATCATTATCATTATCATTATCATTATCATTATCATTATCATTATCATTATCATTATCATTATTATTCTTGATGTAAAATTGTCAACCAAGCAACAAAATGTCTGTATAGACATTGTTGAAAACTGATCAGCTGGATATATCTTGCTAGACTTCCCAATTGTCTCTCATGAACTTTGGAACATCCTGCCCAAGGGAATTCATCTATTTCCATCTATTGTTTTCTTCTGCTATCAGATGAAGACTTGGTTGGGGGGGGGGCTTACCCTCCAAAACTGCCATTGACAAGGGACTGCTGCAGTAAAGGATCATTGTTATTGAGGCAGACACTAGTCAACTTCCTCCTGCACAAGCAACTGCCCTTGTCAATTTCACTGGCTCCTAACTGCAGACACATAAATTGCAGCCAATTTATGGCAACGCGATAGGGTTTTCAAGGCAAGAGAGATTCAGAAGTGGTCTTCCATTGCCTTCCTTCGCATCATGCCCCTGATATTCCTTGGCGATCTCCCATCCAACTACTAGCATGGGTCAGGATTAAGAGTGTGTGGCTTGTCTTGACGTCACCCTGAAAACTTTCATGGCACTTGTGGGGGTCCTTGTCTGACACCTTAACCACAAAACCACGCTATGGCAGCAAAACAATGACCATAGTTAGAAAGAACCTCGGGAATCAGCATGTGAGCCAGACTGGGGCTCTAAGCACAACCCAGTGAGCTTTGTGATCGGGAATGTACTGCTGTATCAAGAGTTTAGTACCAAGAAGCTGCCAGAGTGGGAACAGTGCCACCATCTCATACCAAAAGCACATTGGTGGAAGCTTTCAAGCTTAATGAATGACACTGTTTTGAGTGGACGCTTGGGGATATATGAAATTAAAGATGGGCTGGTGCAGAGCTTCTGGCAAGCGTTTCTTTCACTCACTTCTGCTTTGGTTTGCCAATAGGTGCAGATCTTCCACTATTGGGCAAAAGAGCCACTGCAGAAGCTACCCATCATTAGAATGAAGGCATGAGACCCCCTCCCCCCGAGTTCTCACCTCTGGGAACATTTCATTCTGTTTGGGAAGGCTTCTGGAGACTCACTTTCCCTGGAGCCCAGCCTTTGATGCAAACTCTGAGACTGTGGGACTATTGGGTGGGGGTGGAGTTGGGGCTCAAGCACACCACCTCTGCCAGATCCATTTAGGAAGCCCACTCAGAATCACCAGATCCATTTAGCAAGCTCCCCCAGAGCTCCCCCTCTGGCCACTGTCATTCTGGTTTTGGTGGATCCCGCAGTGTGCTGCCCCCGAAGCCCAGCCTTCATCCAGATTTGATGAAAACTCTGGGGACTCTGGGACTATTGGGGGGAGGGGGGTCAAGCACATCACTGCTGCAGCTTACCATCATGGCACCAGTGTAGCCACAGAGCAGTTCAATGCCACTTTGGGGGCAATGATTCAGATGTAGCAGAGCATCCTTGTGACTGGGATAAGAACCTGTGGCAGCTGCTTTTTGGACACCAGGGGTTGAAGCAAAGTATCGTTTGGGGCTCAGTCCATACAAGCTCATCTATGGTCAGCAGATCAGAGGACAGCCAGAATTAGTTGAAGCACTGTGGGAGAAGGAACCAGACCCCAACTATTGTGGAATATAAATAACTCACCCTGGGAAATTTATTTATTTATTTATTTATTTATTTATAATCAATTTTATATACCGCCCCTCCCCCAAAGGGCTCTGGGCGGTGAACATCATAAAACCAAACAATCACATTAAAACCCAGTTAAAACAGCGAATGAAACAAATTTACAGCGGCGTCCAGCATAAAACTTCATACAATATAATAAACCCACCCTGGAAGAAACAAACCCAGAGAGCTGAGGCCCCATAAATTAAGGGCCCAGAATGTAAAAAGGGGGGGGGAAGGAGGGCGCACATCAGCGGCCGGCCCCTCCAAACGCCCGGTGGAACAATACGGTCTTGCAGGCCCTGCGGAACTCTCCAAGATCCCGCAGGGCCCGGATAGCTGGTGGTAAAGTGTTCCACCAGGCAGGGGCCAGGGCTGTAAAAGCCCTGGCCCGGGTAGAGGCCAGCCGCATCATCGAGGGGCTGGGGACCACCAGCAAGTTGGCCTCTGCCGAACGCAGAGGCCGTAAAGGGACATATGGGGTGAGACGGTCCCGAAGGTACGAAGGTCCCAGGCCGCGTAAGGCCTTAAAGGTAAGTACCCATACCTTATGAATGCCGGCTTTGGACCCCTTGAGGATCCAGCCAAAGCCAGCCACACTGAGTTGTGGTATAACAAGAATGCACATCTGTAGAAATTTAAGGAAGGAGATTTAGTCCTGGTTTTGAAACCTCACAGGGTTTCTAAACTGTCAGCCGCTTGGGAGAGACAGTTTGCAGAAGCGAAACCCGGGGGAAGACAAGGATCCACGTAGGTTCAGGTTCAGGTGCAAAAGTCAAGGCTCACCTGCAATTGAATGGTGTCTAAATCAAATATAATTTAATGTGGTAACCAGATGTCATGACATGGAATAAACATTCAATGTAGACACACCCAGAAAAATTGCAGCTGATGTCCAGACAGCAGAGATTAGCTCCCCTGGAGAAAAAGGCAGCTTGGTGGGGTGTGTGTGTGTATGTGTGTGTGGATCTCATGGTATCATAACCCCACTAAGCCCTCCCTCCTCAATTTCTTCCCTCCTTACACTCCACTTGCAAACCTCCAGGGATTTCCCAAGACAGAGTTAGTAACCCTAGGCATGACCCAGTAGTTCTCTACTAATGTTCACTTAAGGGTGGGGTCTGGAGACTCGCTTTTCCTGAAGGCCAGCCTTCATCCAGAAATGATGCAAACTCTGGGACTGTGGGACCATTGGGTGGAGGGGGGGGGGGGGGCTCAAGCACACCACCTCTGCCAGATCCATTTAGGAAGCCCACTCAGAATCACCAGATCCATTTAGAAATGATGCAAACTCTGGGACTGTGGGACCATTGGGTGGAGGTGGAGTCCTCATAGTGCTACCCCCTCATGCCAAAATCACATTGGTGGAAGTTTTTGTAACCCTCCTGACCTGTGGTGGCATGAAGGTGGAGAGAGAGTGGTCTTTCTACCCGGAATTTCTTTTCTCCTTAAGCCACGCTAAGCTACCTTTTGCTCTACAGCTAATTTCCCCAACGTTGCATCCCACCATTTTGGGTAACACTTTCAAGCTTGGTGTCAGGCCTGCGCCATCCTTGGCCTGGCAATTCGGACATCTACAGCTCCGCTGCAGATGGCCCAATTTCACCCTCCCCCTCAGACTTTTACTCTACTTTTACTTCTATTCATTTCTATTTAAAAAGAAGAAAGAAAAGAAAAACAATTTATTTCCTCACTTAATTTACTATGTTAACTTATCAAATTAAAAAACAGTAGAATACCATAATTTATCCTAACCAAGCATTTAGTATCTGGCTGGATAGATTGTCATGTCATAGGTTTTTGAAATATAATCCGACCATGGTTGCCATATTTGGTACCCCCAGTCTGGTACCCCCAGCCCTCCTTGGGCTTTAGGTTGAATAAGATTTTTATACCGGACTCGTGCCTTCTTGCCTTCCCATATGAATTTACTTAATTCTTTCTGCCATTTTTCAAAGTCTGCTTTAGATGTCACTAAAGGTAGGTTCATAAAAAGAAACATAAATTGAGGAAGGATACTCATTTTAATAATACATTCTTCCTAATTATGATATTTGTTTTCCTGACCATTCCATTAATTTATCTTTAATTTTGAGCCATTTTTGGTCATAATTATTTTTAATAAGATTTTTGTTATTATCTTCTAGTGTAATGCCCAAATAATTAATTTTCTTGTCTACTGTGATGTTGGTCAATTCTTTATTTTTTTGTTTTTCTGAAGCAGTTAGGTTAAATGCAGACATTTTTGTCTTTTGTAAATTTAATTTAAACCCTGCCAAATTCCCAAATTCCTCTATCATGTCAAATACTTTTTATATAAATGCCTTTATAGGATTGTTGGTTTATTGTTTTCCTTATCAAGATTTCTAATGTATTTATAAATAATAAAGGAGACATGGGACAACCCTGTCTAGTTCCCTTCTCAATTCTATTTTTTTAATATTCTCCATTCAAGTTCATAACTGCCTCTTGTTCTTTATAAACCTCTTTAATAGCATTATAGAACTCCTTTTTATTCCCATTTGGAGCATCACTTTTAACATAAATTCCCAGTTAATTCGATATAAGGCCTTTTTGGCATCTAAAAAAATCATTGTCGTGGGTAAGTCTGGTCTATCGTTCAGATATTCTATTATATTAATTACTTTCCTTACATTGTGGCTAATCTGGTGTCCTGGTAAGAAACCTGCTTGTTCTTCTTGTATATAGATGTTTAAGATCTTTTTAAACTTTTTGGCCAATATACTTGTAGAAATCTTGTAGTCTACATTCAGCAGAGATATTGGACGATAGTCCTTCAGATCTAATATTTCTTGTTCCTTTTTCGGGATCAATGTTATCAAAGCTTGTTTCCATGATGGTGGTATCTTATCACCCTTCATTATTCCATTATATAGTCTCTCTAGATGTTCTATTAATTCTAACTTAAAGGTCTTATAATAACCATCATCCCATTTATTTTTTAAGATTTTTAATAATATCTTCTATCTTCTTTTGTTATAGGTCTATTTATTTCTACTATTTGTTCTTGATTTAAGTCTTGGATATTTTGTTTTTCTATACAATCATCCAACCTACTCCCCTCTATCTTATCTTTGGTATATAACTTTGAATAATAATTTTCAAAGGCCTTTCTAATTTTTTCTCTGTCCACCAAAATTTTCCTACCTTCCTTCACTTGGTTTATCATGCGTTTTGTTC
This sequence comes from Sphaerodactylus townsendi, assembly GCF_021028975.2. Lineage (NCBI taxonomy): Eukaryota > Metazoa > Chordata > Lepidosauria > Squamata > Sphaerodactylidae > Sphaerodactylus > Sphaerodactylus townsendi. Next base: position 121,202,447 of record NC_059430.1, read on the forward strand.
TTTGTTTCCTCAATTTATTTGCCAGCCAACTTCCCACTTTATTGTCTAGAGCATAATATTTTTGTTTCAAATAAATCATATTTTTGACAATTCGGTTAGTAGCTAAGGCCCCTTCCGCACACGCAAAATAATGCATTTTCAAACCACTTTCACAACTGTTTGCAAGTGGATTTTGCCATTCCGCACAGCTTCAAAGAGCACTGAAAGCAGTTTGAAAGTGCATTATTTTGCATGTGCGGAATGAGCCTAAGGCTTCTATTTGATCCTTTATTATTTTAATATGTTTCAAAACTTTTTTATTATCTCTCCTTTTCTGCAATTCAAGTTCTAATTCTCTTAGCTTCTGTTATAAACCTTGTTGTTCTTTCCTTCTAAGTTTTTTAAGCTTTGTTTCTTGGCTCCTAATATGCCCCCTCATTACCGCCTTATGTGCATCCCACAGCATGTTTTCCTCTCCAATTGTACTATAATTGATTTCCCAATAATCTGTTAGATTTTTCTTCAATTCTGATTTGCTTTGAGATTATCCCAGGATAGAGTGGGCTCTTTCATTCTCCACTGGTAGTTCGTTTCCGCCAATGTTAATGTCCACAAAATGGGATTATGATCCGAAACCACTCTAGGTTTAATTATTTGAATTTTGTTAGTATTGATTCCTAATTTTTTAGAGGCCCAAATCATATCTATTCTCGAATGAGAATGATACCTATTTGAATAAAAGGTAAAATCCTTTGAGTTTCCTTCTTTTAGCCTCCATACATCGTATACACTTAGGTCCTTCATTAATGCAAAAAAAGATTTCGGTAACTTCCCATCTTTGCTCACTTTATTCTGTAGTTTCTTTTTCCTATTAACCAGATTTCTTTTATCCAAGTCTGTGTCTACCACTCCATTAAAATCACCTACCATTACCCAATTTGTAGTCTGGAATGTTATTAATTTTTGTTTAACTTCCTAGTAGAGATAACACATTTAACGTCATCTTTCACCGCCTCCCTTCCCACCTAGCTCTTCCTCCCCCCTTTACTCTTATTTTTCCTTAAGTAATCGGGGACTTGCTTTTTTGGTTAGAAATTCTTGAACCTGCAGTACTGTAACAACGTTAATCCTCATCTCTTTCCTCTTCTGGAATTATCCATCTATATTTCACTTTTTCTTCCTGCAGAAAAGTGGTTAGCTTGTGATAATCCTTGTGTCTTTGTTGTATTGAGACAGGAAGCTCTTTCATTATTATAATTTTATACTCTGGTTTCTCTTCAGATCACATAAATCTTTCGCCTTTTGCTAAAGGGTTCCAAACCTTTTTGAACCTGTGGGCATTTTTGTGATTTCAACATAGTTTGTTGGATGCAGGTAGAGCCAGTTAAGAATAGATGGCCACAGCATATATTCAGTGTGACAGTGAGCATCCTTGTAAAGTGGTGGCAGCTGGTGCCAGAGGAGTGTTGTTAAAGAAGTCATAAAGATCAATTCAAACTCTAGATGGAGGACATATTTTGAGAGGTGGTCTATTAAGAATATGTAGTGCAGTGTGATGCTTTTATCTGTGGGTTTAATATATGGTCTGATGACTTATTTACCAGTTTGAGTTACATATGCCGAGGTATCCAAAAAGTGTACAGATGTTATATCTATTGTGCTGGAAAATTTAATACAGATTTTGTTCTCAGGAGCTGTTACTCCAGTGTGAAACCTGTCATTCCACTGCTAGAGCACAGATTCTTTTCCCAGGAGCTGTCATTCTGGTGAGGGACCTCTCTGTCCCATGCCAAAGCAGAGATTCTGTTCCCCAGTGTTGTCATTCCAGTGTGCAATCTGTCATTCCAGTGCCTGAGCACTGGTCTTTTCCACTGGGCAGTCTTTCCACTGTGGGGGGATGTCATTCCAGTAAGGGGTAGTCTATATGGGCGCTGAAATCCATTCCACATTTTCTTTGCTACCTTTTCTGCGCTGTAAGGTATTTCCATGAAGCCCATGCAAGTCAAGTGGGCCTTCCAGCCTCTTGCTCTGTTTCCAATGGCCAATCCCATTGTTCCTTTTAGTATATCCCACTGTAGAGAGCAAAAGGTTGCTCTGGGTGCATTTCTTCAGGTGTATGCCAATTCACACATAAAATGGAAGCTGGGGACCTTTTTAATACAGAACATGCAGGAGAAAGGAAGCAAACCCTCTCCTCCCTCTTTTTCCTCATTATGTTTTCATTTTTAACTCGGTCAGGTTCTGATATAAGAACTTATCAGAGCTAGGAGATGCATGGAAAGCGTGTGTGTGGAGATAAAGGGAGATCACGGTCCAGAGGGCAGGGTTTTGCTCCATTTAACAAGCACCTTTTCTATGCACAGAAACAGGCAGAGATGCACATGAATTAGGGTGACTTGGTCTGGGTTGGAAAATTCCTGGAGTTCTGAGGAAGGGGAGCCAGCGGAGGGACCTCCATGTTGTATAATTCTATAGAATCCACTTCCATTTGCTCCAGAAGAACGGATCTCTGAATCCAGAAGATCATCTGTAAAGCTGGGACATCTTCAGCCACTCATAAATAGAAGTAAAGTTTCCCCTTCAGTCGTGTCCGACCCTGGGGTACCACTGCAAGCAGTGATTTCATAGGCAAGCCTTTTTTTGGGTAGTTTACCATTGCTTTCCCCAGCTATTCTTTACCCCCTAGCTAAGTGCTAGGTACTCATTTACCGACCAAAGAATGGATAGATGGCTGAGTTGAGCATGAGCCAGCTGCCAGGATATCTGACCCACAGGGGGCTCAAACTCCTGACCGTGGGAGTGGCAGTGCAAGCACTTAACCGCTACGCCACACAGCTCCTCCACTCATAAATAACTGCAAATAAAGGCACCTGAACTCAGCCTATCCTTGTTAGGTGGGGTTGCCCCGTTTGTCAGAGGAGTTGACGAGGGAATGAATGGAAGTCCAGGAAGTTCCTCACAGCCCAAAGGCTCTTGGACTGGATGGGCCAGTTTAGGTTGCCAACCTCCAGGTGCAGGCTGGCATTGTCCCAGAAGAATCATTGATCTCCAGAAAACACAGATCAGCTTCCAGGAAGGGGGGGGAAGCTTTGGGCAGGGACCCCGTGGCATCATATTCCCACTAATCCCACTCCCTCCTCAAATTCTATCCTCCCCAAACTCCACTCCCAAATCTCCAGGAATTTCCCAAGGCAGAGTTGGTAACCCTAGGCATAATCCAATGGGGCATAACCCTAGGCATAACCCAATAGGCAGTGGCGTAGGAGCAGCAGTGGCGTAGGAGGTTAAGAGCTCGTGTATCTCTACCGTACACTGTTTGGGGCTAGGCATAACTCGTGTATCTAATCTGGAGGAACCGGGTTTGATTCCCAGCTCTGCCGCCTGAGCTGTGGAGGCTTCTCTGGGGAATTCAGATTAGCCTGTGCACTCCCCCACACGCCAGCTGGGTGACCTTGGGCTAGTCACAGCTTCTCGGAGCTCTCTCAGCCCCACCTACCTCACAGGATGTTTGTTGTGAGGGAGGAAGGGCAAGGAGATTGTAAGCCCCTTTGAGTCTCCTGCAGGAGAGAAAGGGGGGATATAAATCCAAACTCTTCTTCTTCTTCTTCTTCTTCTACTGATTTTCACCTGAGCCCTCGAGTAAGGGAGACTGGCTGAGCTGGGCAGCTGGAGTTGGGAAGGGGGGGAACCAGCTGCTATTATGTTTTTCAAATCAAGAAATCTTCATTTTCTCAAAACAGCCTCATTGTTGGAAGGGAGTCGATCGCAAGAGAAGCGAAAAACCCCGTGATCCGTGTCCCTCTCCCCAGTCCCTTTGACGAGCAACAGTTGTGACTGTAATTGGGGGAAAGGAAATTAAGCTCAATTGTTTATTCTCTCTTTGCTTACACTTCCGCCCTGCTCTGACTGCTCAATCACCCGGTTTACAAGAAACAGAGACCAAAGCCCAGTGCTTAGCTTTCGATTTCTGGTCAGTGGCTCCCTTGACAAGAACAGTCTGTGAGCAGAGGAAGGGTGTTTGCCCTTTGGCCCGATAAGCAATACAGAACGGCACAAACAGTCCGAACTGTGAATCAGATTTCACATAGCCCAGAAATGAGAAAACAAACAACAATCTCAAGCAAAGCTGGAACAAAGCTTTTAAATGTGAGACCTTCAGTGGTGTAGAAGCTATTTAGTCTCAAACAGTGTACGGTAGAAGTACAGGGCTGTAGGTCATAGTCCCTGTCACTTTAACAATGCAACTTGGGGGGGGGGTGGGGGGGGGGGGGGGTGGGGGGGGGGGGGGGTGGGGGGGGGGGGGGGTGGGGGGGGGGGGGGGTGGGGGGGGGGGGGGGTGGGGGGGGGGGGGGGTGGGGGGGGGGGGGGGTGGGGGGGGGGGGGGGTGGGGGGGGGGGGGGGTGGGGGGGGGGGGGGGTGGGGGGGGGGGGGGGTGGGGGGGGGGGGGGGTGGGGGGGGGGGGGGGTGGGGGGGGGGGGGGGTGGGGGGGGGGGGGGGTGGGGGGGGGGGGGGGTGGGGGGGGGGGGGGGTGGGGGGGGGGGGGGGTGGGGGGGGGGGGGGGTGGGGGGGGGGGGGGGTGGGGGGGGGGGGGGGTGGGGGGGGGGGGGGGTGGGGGGGGGGGGGGGTGGGGGGGGGGGGGGGTGGGGGGGGGGGGGGGTGGGGGGGGGGGGGGGTGGGGGGGGGGGGGGGTGGGGGGGGGGGGGGGTGGGGGGGGGGGGGGGTGGGGGGGGGGGGGGGTGGGGGGGGGGGGGGGTGGGGGGGGGGGGGGGTGGGGGGGGGGGGGGGTGGGGGGGGGGGGGGGTGGGGGGGGGGGGGGGTGGGGGGGGGGGGGGGTGGGGGGGGGGGGGGGTGGGGGGGGGGGGGGGTGGGGGGGGGGGGGGGTGGGGGGGGGGGGGGGTGGGGGGGGGGGGGGGTGGGGGGGGGGGGGGGTGGGGGGGGGGGGGGGTGGGGGGGGGGGGGGGTGGGGGGGGGGGGGGGTGGGGGGGGGGGGGGGTGGGGGGGGGGGGGGGTGGGGGGGGGGGGGGGTGGGGGGGGGGGGGGGTGGGGGGGGGGGGGGGTGGGGGGGGGGGGGGGTGGGGGGGGGGGGGGGTGGGGGGGGGGGGGGGTGGGGGGGGGGGGGGGTGGGGGGGGGGGGGGGTGGGGGGGGGGGGGGGTGGGGGGGGGGGGGGGTGGGGGGGGGGGGGGGTGGGGGGGGGGGGGGGTGGGGGGGGGGGGGGGTGGGGGGGGGGGGGGGTGGGGGGGGGGGGGGGTGGGGGGGGGGGGGGGTGGGGGGGGGGGGGGGTGGGGGGGGGGGGGGGTGGGGGGGGGGGGGGGTGGGGGGGGGGGGGGGTGGGGGGGGGGGGGGGTGGGGGGGGGGGGGGGTGGGGGGGGGGGGGGGTGGGGGGGGGGGGGGGTGGGGGGGGGGGGGGGTGGGGGGGGGGGGGGGTGGGGGGGGGGGGGGGTGGGGGGGGGGGGGGGTGGGGGGGGGGGGGGGTGGGGGGGGGGGGGGGTGGGGGGGGGGGGGGGTGGGGGGGGGGGGGGGTGGGGGGGGGGGGGGGTGGGGGGGGGGGGGGGTGGGGGGGGGGGGGGGTGGGGGGGGGGGGGGGTGGGGGGGGGGGGGGGTGGGGGGGGGGGGGGGTGGGGGGGGGGGGGGGTGGGGGGGGGGGGGGGTGGGGGGGGGGGGGGGTGGGGGGGGGGGGGGGTGGGGGGGGGGGGGGGTGGGGGGGGGGGGGGGTGGGGGGGGGGGGGGGTGGGGGGGGGGGGGGGTGGGGGGGGGGGGGGGTGGGGGGGGGGGGGGGTGGGGGGGGGGGGGGGTGGGGGGGGGGGGGGGTGGGGGGGGGGGGGGGTGGGGGGGGGGGGGGGTGGGGGGGGGGGGGGGTGGGGGGGGGGGGGGGTGGGGGGGGGGGGGGGTGGGGGGGGGGGGGGGTGGGGGGGGGGGGGGGTGGGGGGGGGGGGGGGTGGGGGGGGGGGGGGGTGGGGGGGGGGGGGGGTGGGGGGGGGGGGGGGTGGGGGGGGGGGGGGGTGGGGGGGGGGGGGGGTGGGGGGGGGGGGGGGTGGGGGGGGGGGGGGGTGGGGGGGGGGGGGGGTGGGGGGGGGGGGGGGTGGGGGGGGGGGGGGGTGGGGGGGGGGGGGGGTGGGGGGGGGGGGGGGTGGGGGGGGGGGGGGGTGGGGGGGGGGGGGGGTGGGGGGGGGGGGGGGTGGGGGGGGGGGGGGGTGGGGGGGGGGGGGGGTGGGGGGGGGGGGGGGTGGGGGGGGGGGGGGGTGGGGGGGGGGGGGGGTGGGGGGGGGGGGGGGTGGGGGGGGGGGGGGGTGGGGGGGGGGGGGGGTGGGGGGGGGGGGGGGTGGGGGGGGGGGGGGGTGGGGGGGGGGGGGGGTGGGGGGGGGGGGGGGTGGGGGGGGGGGGGGGTGGGGGGGGGGGGGGGTGGGGGGGGGGGGGGGTGGGGGGGGGGGGGGGTGGGGGGGGGGGGGGGTGGGGGGGGGGGGGGGTGGGGGGGGGGGGGGGTGGGGGGGGGGGGGGGTGGGGGGGGGGGGGGGTGGGGGGGGGGGGGGGTGGGGGGGGGGGGGGGTGGGGGGGGGGGGGGGTGGGGGGGGGGGGGGGTGGGGGGGGGGGGGGGTGGGGGGGGGGGGGGGTGGGGGGGGGGGGGGGTGGGGGGGGGGGGGGGTGGGGGGGGGGGGGGGTGGGGGGGGGGGGGGGTGGGGGGGGGGGGGGGTGGGGGGGGGGGGGGGTGGGGGGGGGGGGGGGTGGGGGGGGGGGGGGGTGGGGGGGGGGGGGGGTGGGGGGGGGGGGGGGTGGGGGGGGGGGGGGGTGGGGGGGGGGGGGGGTGGGGGGGGGGGGGGGTGGGGGGGGGGGGGGGTGGGGGGGGGGGGGGGTGGGGGGGGGGGGGGGTGGGGGGGGGGGGGGGTGGGGGGGGGGGGGGGTGGGGGGGGGGGGGGGTGGGGGGGGGGGGGGGTGGGGGGGGGGGGGGGTGGGGGGGGGGGGGGGTGGGGGGGGGGGGGGGTGGGGGGGGGGGGGGGTGGGGGGGGGGGGGGGTGGGGGGGGGGGGGGGTGGGGGGGGGGGGGGGTGGGGGGGGGGGGGGGTGGGGGGGGGGGGGGGTGGGGGGGGGGGGGGGTGGGGGGGGGGGGGGGTGGGGGGGGGGGGGGGTGGGGGGGGGGGGGGGTGGGGGGGGGGGGGGGTGGGGGGGGGGGGGGGTGGGGGGGGGGGGGGGTGGGGGGGGGGGGGGGTGGGGGGGGGGGGGGGTGGGGGGGGGGGGGGGTGGGGGGGGGGGGGGGTGGGGGGGGGGGGGGGTGGGGGGGGGGGGGGGTGGGGGGGGGGGGGGGTGGGGGGGGGGGGGGGTGGGGGGGGGGGGGGGTGGGGGGGGGGGGGGGTGGGGGGGGGGGGGGGTGGGGGGGGGGGGGGGTGGGGGGGGGGGGGGGTGGGGGGGGGGGGGGGTGGGGGGGGGGGGGGGTGGGGGGGGGGGGGGGTGGGGGGGGGGGGGGGTGGGGGGGGGGGGGGGTGGGGGGGGGGGGGGGTGGGGGGGGGGGGGGGTGGGGGGGGGGGGGGGTGGGGGGGGGGGGGGGTGGGGGGGGGGGGGGGTGGGGGGGGGGGGGGGTGGGGGGGGGGGGGGGTGGGGGGGGGGGGGGGTGGGGGGGGGGGGGGGTGGGGGGGGGGGGGGGTGGGGGGGGGGGGGGGTGGGGGGGGGGGGGGGTGGGGGGGGGGGGGGGTGGGGGGGGGGGGGGGTGGGGGGGGGGGGGGGTGGGGGGGGGGGGGGGTGGGGGGGGGGGGGGGTGGGGGGGGGGGGGGGTGGGGGGGGGGGGGGGTGGGGGGGGGGGGGGGTGGGGGGGGGGGGGGGTGGGGGGGGGGGGGGGTGGGGGGGGGGGGGGGTGGGGGGGGGGGGGGGTGGGGGGGGGGGGGGGTGGGGGGGGGGGGGGGTGGGGGGGGGGGGGGGTGGGGGGGGGGGGGGGTGGGGGGGGGGGGGGGTGGGGGGGGGGGGGGGTGGGGGGGGGGGGGGGTGGGGGGGGGGGGGGGTGGGGGGGGGGGGGGGTGGGGGGGGGGGGGGGTGGGGGGGGGGGGGGGTGGGGGGGGGGGGGGGTGGGGGGGGGGGGGGGTGGGGGGGGGGGGGGGTGGGGGGGGGGGGGGGTGGGGGGGGGGGGGGGTGGGGGGGGGGGGGGGTGGGGGGGGGGGGGGGTGGGGGGGGGGGGGGGTGGGGGGGGGGGGGGGTGGGGGGGGGGGGGGGTGGGGGGGGGGGGGGGTGGGGGGGGGGGGGGGTGGGGGGGGGGGGGGGTGGGGGGGGGGGGGGGTGGGGGGGGGGGGGGGTGGGGGGGGGGGGGGGTGGGGGGGGGGGGGGGTGGGGGGGGGGGGGGGTGGGGGGGGGGGGGGGTGGGGGGGGGGGGGGGTGGGGGGGGGGGGGGGTGGGGGGGGGGGGGGGTGGGGGGGGGGGGGGGTGGGGGGGGGGGGGGGTGGGGGGGGGGGGGGGTGGGGGGGGGGGGGGGTGGGGGGGGGGGGGGGTGGGGGGGGGGGGGGGTGGGGGGGGGGGGGGGTGGGGGGGGGGGGGGGTGGGGGGGGGGGGGGGTGGGGGGGGGGGGGGGTGGGGGGGGGGGGGGGTGGGGGGGGGGGGGGGTGGGGGGGGGGGGGGGTGGGGGGGGGGGGGGGTGGGGGGGGGGGGGGGTGGGGGGGGGGGGGGGTGGGGGGGGGGGGGGGTGGGGGGGGGGGGGGGTGGGGGGGGGGGGGGGTGGGGGGGGGGGGGGGTGGGGGGGGGGGGGGGTGGGGGGGGGGGGGGGTGGGGGGGGGGGGGGGTGGGGGGGGGGGGGGGTGGGGGGGGGGGGGGGTGGGGGGGGGGGGGGGTGGGGGGGGGGGGGGGTGGGGGGGGGGGGGGGTGGGGGGGGGGGGGGGTGGGGGGGGGGGGGGGTGGGGGGGGGGGGGGGTGGGGGGGGGGGGGGGTGGGGGGGGGGGGGGGTGGGGGGGGGGGGGGGTGGGGGGGGGGGGGGGTGGGGGGGGGGGGGGGTGGGGGGGGGGGGGGGTGGGGGGGGGGGGGGGTGGGGGGGGGGGGGGGTGGGGGGGGGGGGGGGTGGGGGGGGGGGGGGGTGGGGGGGGGGGGGGGTGGGGGGGGGGGGGGGTGGGGGGGGGGGGGGGTGGGGGGGGGGGGGGGTGGGGGGGGGGGGGGGTGGGGGGGGGGGGGGGTGGGGGGGGGGGGGGGTGGGGGGGGGGGGGGGTGGGGGGGGGGGGGGGTGGGGGGGGGGGGGGGTGGGGGGGGGGGGGGGTGGGGGGGGGGGGGGGTGGGGGGGGGGGGGGGTGGGGGGGGGGGGGGGTGGGGGGGGGGGGGGGTGGGGGGGGGGGGGGGTGGGGGGGGGGGGGGGTGGGGGGGGGGGGGGGTGGGGGGGGGGGGGGGTGGGGGGGGGGGGGGGTGGGGGGGGGGGGGGGTGGGGGGGGGGGGGGGTGGGGGGGGGGGGGGGTGGGGGGGGGGGGGGGTGGGGGGGGGGGGGGGTGGGGGGGGGGGGGGGTGGGGGGGGGGGGGGGTGGGGGGGGGGGGGGGTGGGGGGGGGGGGGGGTGGGGGGGGGGGGGGGTGGGGGGGGGGGGGGGTGGGGGGGGGGGGGGGTGGGGGGGGGGGGGGGTGGGGGGGGGGGGGGGTGGGGGGGGGGGGGGGTGGGGGGGGGGGGGGGTGGGGGGGGGGGGGGGTGGGGGGGGGGGGGGGTGGGGGGGGGGGGGGGTGGGGGGGGGGGGGGGTGGGGGGGGGGGGGGGTGGGGGGGGGGGGGGGTGGGGGGGGGGGGGGGTGGGGGGGGGGGGGGGTGGGGGGGGGGGGGGGTGGGGGGGGGGGGGGGTGGGGGGGGGGGGGGGTGGGGGGGGGGGGGGGTGGGGGGGGGGGGGGGTGGGGGGGGGGGGGGGTGGGGGGGGGGGGGGGTGGGGGGGGGGGGGGGTGGGGGGGGGGGGGGGTGGGGGGGGGGGGGGGTGGGGGGGGGGGGGGGTGGGGGGGGGGGGGGGTGGGGGGGGGGGGGGGTGGGGGGGGGGGGGGGTGGGGGGGGGGGGGGGTGGGGGGGGGGGGGGGTGGGGGGGGGGGGGGGTGGGGGGGGGGGGGGGTGGGGGGGGGGGGGGGTGGGGGGGGGGGGGGGTGGGGGGGGGGGGGGGTGGGGGGGGGGGGGGGTGGGGGGGGGGGGGGGTGGGGGGGGGGGGGGGTGGGGGGGGGGGGGGGTGGGGGGGGGGGGGGGTGGGGGGGGGGGGGGGTGGGGGGGGGGGGGGGTGGGGGGGGGGGGGGGTGGGGGGGGGGGGGGGTGGGGGGGGGGGGGGGTGGGGGGGGGGGGGGGTGGGGGGGGGGGGGGGTGGGGGGGGGGGGGGGTGGGGGGGGGGGGGGGTGGGGGGGGGGGGGGGTGGGGGGGGGGGGGGGTGGGGGGGGGGGGGGGTGGGGGGGGGGGGGGGTGGGGGGGGGGGGGGGTGGGGGGGGGGGGGGGTGGGGGGGGGGGGGGGTGGGGGGGGGGGGGGGTGGGGGGGGGGGGGGGTGGGGGGGGGGGGGGGTGGGGGGGGGGGGGGGTGGGGGGGGGGGGGGGTGGGGGGGGGGGGGGGTGGGGGGGGGGGGGGGTGGGGGGGGGGGGGGGTGGGGGGGGGGGGGGGTGGGGGGGGGGGGGGGTGGGGGGGGGGGGGGGTGGGGGGGGGGGGGGGTGGGGGGGGGGGGGGGTGGGGGGGGGGGGGGGTGGGGGGGGGGGGGGGTGGGGGGGGGGGGGGGTGGGGGGGGGGGGGGGTGGGGGGGGGGGGGGGTGGGGGGGGGGGGGGGTGGGGGGGGGGGGGGGTGGGGGGGGGGGGGGGTGGGGGGGGGGGGGGGTGGGGGGGGGGGGGGGTGGGGGGGGGGGGGGGTGGGGGGGGGGGGGGGTGGGGGGGGGGGGGGGTGGGGGGGGGGGGGGGTGGGGGGGGGGGGGGGTGGGGGGGGGGGGGGGTGGGGGGGGGGGGGGGTGGGGGGGGGGGGGGGTGGGGGGGGGGGGGGGTGGGGGGGGGGGGGGGTGGGGGGGGGGGGGGGTGGGGGGGGGGGGGGGTGGGGGGGGGGGGGGGTGGGGGGGGGGGGGGGTGGGGGGGGGGGGGGGTGGGGGGGGGGGGGGGTGGGGGGGGGGGGGGGTGGGGGGGGGGGGGGGTGGGGGGGGGGGGGGGTGGGGGGGGGGGGGGGTGGGGGGGGGGGGGGGTGGGGGGGGGGGGGGGTGGGGGGGGGGGGGGGTGGGGGGGGGGGGGGGTGGGGGGGGGGGGGGGTGGGGGGGGGGGGGGGTGGGGGGGGGGGGGGGTGGGGGGGGGGGGGGGTGGGGGGGGGGGGGGGTGGGGGGGGGGGGGGGTGGGGGGGGGGGGGGGTGGGGGGGGGGGGGGGTGGGGGGGGGGGGGGGTGGGGGGGGGGGGGGGTGGGGGGGGGGGGGGGTGGGGGGGGGGGGGGGTGGGGGGGGGGGGGGGTGGGGGGGGGGGGGGGTGGGGGGGGGGGGGGGTGGGGGGGGGGGGGGGTGGGGGGGGGGGGGGGTGGGGGGGGGGGGGGGTGGGGGGGGGGGGGGGTGGGGGGGGGGGGGGGTGGGGGGGGGGGGGGGTGGGGGGGGGGGGGGGTGGGGGGGGGGGGGGGTGGGGGGGGGGGGGGGTGGGGGGGGGGGGGGGTGGGGGGGGGGGGGGGTGGGGGGGGGGGGGGGTGGGGGGGGGGGGGGGTGGGGGGGGGGGGGGGTGGGGGGGGGGGGGGGTGGGGGGGGGGGGGGGTGGGGGGGGGGGGGGGTGGGGGGGGGGGGGGGTGGGGGGGGGGGGGGGTGGGGGGGGGGGGGGGTGGGGGGGGGGGGGGGTGGGGGGGGGGGGGGGTGGGGGGGGGGGGGGGTGGGGGGGGGGGGGGGTGGGGGGGGGGGGGGGTGGGGGGGGGGGGGGGTGGGGGGGGGGGGGGGTGGGGGGGGGGGGGGGTGGGGGGGGGGGGGGGTGGGGGGGGGGGGGGGTGGGGGGGGGGGGGGGTGGGGGGGGGGGGGGGTGGGGGGGGGGGGGGGTGGGGGGGGGGGGGGGTGGGGGGGGGGGGGGGTGGGGGGGGGGGGGGGTGGGGGGGGGGGGGGGTGGGGGGGGGGGGGGGTGGGGGGGGGGGGGGGTGGGGGGGGGGGGGGGTGGGGGGGGGGGGGGGTGGGGGGGGGGGGGGGTGGGGGGGGGGGGGGGTGGGGGGGGGGGGGGGTGGGGGGGGGGGGGGGTGGGGGGGGGGGGGGGTGGGGGGGGGGGGGGGTGGGGGGGGGGGGGGGTGGGGGGGGGGGGGGGTGGGGGGGGGGGGGGGTGGGGGGGGGGGGGGGTGGGGGGGGGGGGGGGTGGGGGGGGGGGGGGGTGGGGGGGGGGGGGGGTGGGGGGGGGGGGGGGTGGGGGGGGGGGGGGGTGGGGGGGGGGGGGGGTGGGGGGGGGGGGGGGTGGGGGGGGGGGGGGGTGGGGGGGGGGGGGGGTGGGGGGGGGGGGGGGTGGGGGGGGGGGGGGGTGGGGGGGGGGGGGGGTGGGGGGGGGGGGGGGTGGGGGGGGGGGGGGGTGGGGGGGGGGGGGGGTGGGGGGGGGGGGGGGTGGGGGGGGGGGGGGGTGGGGGGGGGGGGGGGTGGGGGGGGGGGGGGGTGGGGGGGGGGGGGGGTGGGGGGGGGGGGGGGTGGGGGGGGGGGGGGGTGGGGGGGGGGGGGGGTGGGGGGGGGGGGGGGTGGGGGGGGGGGGGGGTGGGGGGGGGGGGGGGTGGGGGGGGGGGGGGGTGGGGGGGGGGGGGGGTGGGGGGGGGGGGGGGTGGGGGGGGGGGGGGGTGGGGGGGGGGGGGGGTGGGGGGGGGGGGGGGTGGGGGGGGGGGGGGGTGGGGGGGGGGGGGGGTGGGGGGGGGGGGGGGTGGGGGGGGGGGGGGGTGGGGGGGGGGGGGGGTGGGGGGGGGGGGGGGTGGGGGGGGGGGGGGGTGGGGGGGGGGGGGGGTGGGGGGGGGGGGGGGTGGGGGGGGGGGGGGGTGGGGGGGGGGGGGGGTGGGGGGGGGGGGGGGTGGGGGGGGGGGGGGGTGGGGGGGGGGGGGGGTGGGGGGGGGGGGGGGTGGGGGGGGGGGGGGGTGGGGGGGGGGGGGGGTGGGGGGGGGGGGGGGTGGGGGGGGGGGGGGGTGGGGGGGGGGGGGGGTGGGGGGGGGGGGGGGTGGGGGGGGGGGGGGGTGGGGGGGGGGGGGGGTGGGGGGGGGGGGGGGTGGGGGGGGGGGGGGGTGGGGGGGGGGGGGGGTGGGGGGGGGGGGGGGTGGGGGGGGGGGGGGGTGGGGGGGGGGGGGGGTGGGGGGGGGGGGGGGTGGGGGGGGGGGGGGGTGGGGGGGGGGGGGGGTGGGGGGGGGGGGGGGTGGGGGGGGGGGGGGGTGGGGGGGGGGGGGGGTGGGGGGGGGGGGGGGTGGGGGGGGGGGGGGGTGGGGGGGGGGGGGGGTGGGGGGGGGGGGGGGTGGGGGGGGGGGGGGGTGGGGGGGGGGGGGGGTGGGGGGGGGGGGGGGTGGGGGGGGGGGGGGGTGGGGGGGGGGGGGGGTGGGGGGGGGGGGGGGTGGGGGGGGGGGGGGGTGGGGGGGGGGGGGGGTGGGGGGGGGGGGGGGTGGGGGGGGGGGGGGGTGGGGGGGGGGGGGGGTGGGGGGGGGGGGGGGTGGGGGGGGGGGGGGGTGGGGGGGGGGGGGGGTGGGGGGGGGGGGGGGTGGGGGGGGGGGGGGGTGGGGGGGGGGGGGGGTGGGGGGGGGGGGGGGTGGGGGGGGGGGGGGGTGGGGGGGGGGGGGGGTGGGGGGGGGGGGGGGTGGGGGGGGGGGGGGGTGGGGGGGGGGGGGGGTGGGGGGGGGGGGGGGTGGGGGGGGGGGGGGGTGGGGGGGGGGGGGGGTGGGGGGGGGGGGGGGTGGGGGGGGGGGGGGGTGGGGGGGGGGGGGGGTGGGGGGGGGGGGGGGTGGGGGGGGGGGGGGGTGGGGGGGGGGGGGGGTGGGGGGGGGGGGGGGTGGGGGGGGGGGGGGGTGGGGGGGGGGGGGGGTGGGGGGGGGGGGGGGTGGGGGGGGGGGGGGGTGGGGGGGGGGGGGGGTGGGGGGGGGGGGGGGTGGGGGGGGGGGGGGGTGGGGGGGGGGGGGGGTGGGGGGGGGGGGGGGTGGGGGGGGGGGGGGGTGGGGGGGGGGGGGGGTGGGGGGGGGGGGGGGTGGGGGGGGGGGGGGGTGGGGGGGGGGGGGGGTGGGGGGGGGGGGGGGTGGGGGGGGGGGGGGGTGGGGGGGGGGGGGGGTGGGGGGGGGGGGGGGTGGGGGGGGGGGGGGGTGGGGGGGGGGGGGGGTGGGGGGGGGGGGGGGTGGGGGGGGGGGGGGGTGGGGGGGGGGGGGGGTGGGGGGGGGGGGGGGTGGGGGGGGGGGGGGGTGGGGGGGGGGGGGGGTGGGGGGGGGGGGGGGTGGGGGGGGGGGGGGGTGGGGGGGGGGGGGGGTGGGGGGGGGGGGGGGTGGGGGGGGGGGGGGGTGGGGGGGGGGGGGGGTGGGGGGGGGGGGGGGTGGGGGGGGGGGGGGGTGGGGGGGGGGGGGGGTGGGGGGGGGGGGGGGTGGGGGGGGGGGGGGGTGGGGGGGGGGGGGGGTGGGGGGGGGGGGGGGTGGGGGGGGGGGGGGGTGGGGGGGGGGGGGGGTGGGGGGGGGGGGGGGTGGGGGGGGGGGGGGGTGGGGGGGGGGGGGGGTGGGGGGGGGGGGGGGTGGGGGGGGGGGGGGGTGGGGGGGGGGGGGGGTGGGGGGGGGGGGGGGTGGGGGGGGGGGGGGGTGGGGGGGGGGGGGGGTGGGGGGGGGGGGGGGTGGGGGGGGGGGGGGGTGGGGGGGGGGGGGGGTGGGGGGGGGGGGGGGTGGGGGGGGGGGGGGGTGGGGGGGGGGGGGGGTGGGGGGGGGGGGGGGTGGGGGGGGGGGGGGGTGGGGGGGGGGGGGGGTGGGGGGGGGGGGGGGTGGGGGGGGGGGGGGGTGGGGGGGGGGGGGGGTGGGGGGGGGGGGGGGTGGGGGGGGGGGGGGGTGGGGGGGGGGGGGGGTGGGGGGGGGGGGGGGTGGGGGGGGGGGGGGGTGGGGGGGGGGGGGGGTGGGGGGGGGGGGGGGTGGGGGGGGGGGGGGGTGGGGGGGGGGGGGGGTGGGGGGGGGGGGGGGTGGGGGGGGGGGGGGGTGGGGGGGGGGGGGGGTGGGGGGGGGGGGGGGTGGGGGGGGGGGGGGGTGGGGGGGGGGGGGGGTGGGGGGGGGGGGGGGTGGGGGGGGGGGGGGGTGGGGGGGGGGGGGGGTGGGGGGGGGGGGGGGTGGGGGGGGGGGGGGGTGGGGGGGGGGGGGGGTGGGGGGGGGGGGGGGTGGGGGGGGGGGGGGGTGGGGGGGGGGGGGGGTGGGGGGGGGGGGGGGTGGGGGGGGGGGGGGGTGGGGGGGGGGGGGGGTGGGGGGGGGGGGGGGTGGGGGGGGGGGGGGGTGGGGGGGGGGGGGGGTGGGGGGGGGGGGGGGTGGGGGGGGGGGGGGGTGGGGGGGGGGGGGGGTGGGGGGGGGGGGGGGTGGGGGGGGGGGGGGGTGGGGGGGGGGGGGGGTGGGGGGGGGGGGGGGTGGGGGGGGGGGGGGGTGGGGGGGGGGGGGGGTGGGGGGGGGGGGGGGTGGGGGGGGGGGGGGGTGGGGGGGGGGGGGGGTGGGGGGGGGGGGGGGTGGGGGGGGGGGGGGGTGGGGGGGGGGGGGGGTGGGGGGGGGGGGGGGTGGGGGGGGGGGGGGGTGGGGGGGGGGGGGGGTGGGGGGGGGGGGGGGTGGGGGGGGGGGGGGGTGGGGGGGGGGGGGGGTGGGGGGGGGGGGGGGTGGGGGGGGGGGGGGGTGGGGGGGGGGGGGGGTGGGGGGGGGGGGGGGTGGGGGGGGGGGGGGGTGGGGGGGGGGGGGGGTGGGGGGGGGGGGGGGTGGGGGGGGGGGGGGGTGGGGGGGGGGGGGGGTGGGGGGGGGGGGGGGTGGGGGGGGGGGGGGGTGGGGGGGGGGGGGGGTGGGGGGGGGGGGGGGTGGGGGGGGGGGGGGGTGGGGGGGGGGGGGGGTGGGGGGGGGGGGGGGTGGGGGGGGGGGGGGGTGGGGGGGGGGGGGGGTGGGGGGGGGGGGGGGTGGGGGGGGGGGGGGGTGGGGGGGGGGGGGGGTGGGGGGGGGGGGGGGTGGGGGGGGGGGGGGGTGGGGGGGGGGGGGGGTGGGGGGGGGGGGGGGTGGGGGGGGGGGGGGGTGGGGGGGGGGGGGGGTGGGGGGGGGGGGGGGTGGGGGGGGGGGGGGGTGGGGGGGGGGGGGGGTGGGGGGGGGGGGGGGTGGGGGGGGGGGGGGGTGGGGGGGGGGGGGGGTGGGGGGGGGGGGGGGTGGGGGGGGGGGGGGGTGGGGGGGGGGGGGGGTGGGGGGGGGGGGGGGTGGGGGGGGGGGGGGGTGGGGGGGGGGGGGGGTGGGGGGGGGGGGGGGTGGGGGGGGGGGGGGGTGGGGGGGGGGGGGGGTGGGGGGGGGGGGGGGTGGGGGGGGGGGGGGGTGGGGGGGGGGGGGGGTGGGGGGGGGGGGGGGTGGGGGGGGGGGGGGGTGGGGGGGGGGGGGGGTGGGGGGGGGGGGGGGTGGGGGGGGGGGGGGGTGGGGGGGGGGGGGGGTGGGGGGGGGGGGGGGTGGGGGGGGGGGGGGGTGGGGGGGGGGGGGGGTGGGGGGGGGGGGGGGTGGGGGGGGGGGGGGGTGGGGGGGGGGGGGGGTGGGGGGGGGGGGGGGTGGGGGGGGGGGGGGGTGGGGGGGGGGGGGGGTGGGGGGGGGGGGGGGTGGGGGGGGGGGGGGGTGGGGGGGGGGGGGGGTGGGGGGGGGGGGGGGTGGGGGGGGGGGGGGGTGGGGGGGGGGGGGGGTGGGGGGGGGGGGGGGTGGGGGGGGGGGGGGGTGGGGGGGGGGGGGGGTGGGGGGGGGGGGGGGTGGGGGGGGGGGGGGGTGGGGGGGGGGGGGGGTGGGGGGGGGGGGGGGTGGGGGGGGGGGGGGGTGGGGGGGGGGGGGGGTGGGGGGGGGGGGGGGTGGGGGGGGGGGGGGGTGGGGGGGGGGGGGGGTGGGGGGGGGGGGGGGTGGGGGGGGGGGGGGGTGGGGGGGGGGGGGGGTGGGGGGGGGGGGGGGTGGGGGGGGGGGGGGGTGGGGGGGGGGGGGGGTGGGGGGGGGGGGGGGTGGGGGGGGGGGGGGGTGGGGGGGGGGGGGGGTGGGGGGGGGGGGGGGTGGGGGGGGGGGGGGGTGGGGGGGGGGGGGGGTGGGGGGGGGGGGGGGTGGGGGGGGGGGGGGGTGGGGGGGGGGGGGGGTGGGGGGGGGGGGGGGTGGGGGGGGGGGGGGGTGGGGGGGGGGGGGGGTGGGGGGGGGGGGGGGTGGGGGGGGGGGGGGGTGGGGGGGGGGGGGGGTGGGGGGGGGGGGGGGTGGGGGGGGGGGGGGGTGGGGGGGGGGGGGGGTGGGGGGGGGGGGGGGTGGGGGGGGGGGGGGGTGGGGGGGGGGGGGGGTGGGGGGGGGGGGGGGTGGGGGGGGGGGGGGGTGGGGGGGGGGGGGGGTGGGGGGGGGGGGGGGTGGGGGGGGGGGGGGGTGGGGGGGGGGGGGGGTGGGGGGGGGGGGGGGTGGGGGGGGGGGGGGGTGGGGGGGGGGGGGGGTGGGGGGGGGGGGGGGTGGGGGGGGGGGGGGGTGGGGGGGGGGGGGGGTGGGGGGGGGGGGGGGTGGGGGGGGGGGGGGGTGGGGGGGGGGGGGGGTGGGGGGGGGGGGGGGTGGGGGGGGGGGGGGGTGGGGGGGGGGGGGGGTGGGGGGGGGGGGGGGTGGGGGGGGGGGGGGGTGGGGGGGGGGGGGGGTGGGGGGGGGGGGGGGTGGGGGGGGGGGGGGGTGGGGGGGGGGGGGGGTGGGGGGGGGGGGGGGTGGGGGGGGGGGGGGGTGGGGGGGGGGGGGGGTGGGGGGGGGGGGGGGTGGGGGGGGGGGGGGGTGGGGGGGGGGGGGGGTGGGGGGGGGGGGGGGTGGGGGGGGGGGGGGGTGGGGGGGGGGGGGGGTGGGGGGGGGGGGGGGTGGGGGGGGGGGGGGGTGGGGGGGGGGGGGGGTGGGGGGGGGGGGGGGTGGGGGGGGGGGGGGGTGGGGGGGGGGGGGGGTGGGGGGGGGGGGGGGTGGGGGGGGGGGGGGGTGGGGGGGGGGGGGGGTGGGGGGGGGGGGGGGTGGGGGGGGGGGGGGGTGGGGGGGGGGGGGGGTGGGGGGGGGGGGGGGTGGGGGGGGGGGGGGGTGGGGGGGGGGGGGGGTGGGGGGGGGGGGGGGTGGGGGGGGGGGGGGGTGGGGGGGGGGGGGGGTGGGGGGGGGGGGGGGTGGGGGGGGGGGGGGGTGGGGGGGGGGGGGGGTGGGGGGGGGGGGGGGTGGGGGGGGGGGGGGGTGGGGGGGGGGGGGGGTGGGGGGGGGGGGGGGTGGGGGGGGGGGGGGGTGGGGGGGGGGGGGGGTGGGGGGGGGGGGGGGTGGGGGGGGGGGGGGGTGGGGGGGGGGGGGGGTGGGGGGGGGGGGGGGTGGGGGGGGGGGGGGGTGGGGGGGGGGGGGGGTGGGGGGGGGGGGGGGTGGGGGGGGGGGGGGGTGGGGGGGGGGGGGGGTGGGGGGGGGGGGGGGTGGGGGGGGGGGGGGGTGGGGGGGGGGGGGGGTGGGGGGGGGGGGGGGTGGGGGGGGGGGGGGGTGGGGGGGGGGGGGGGTGGGGGGGGGGGGGGGTGGGGGGGGGGGGGGGTGGGGGGGGGGGGGGGTGGGGGGGGGGGGGGGTGGGGGGGGGGGGGGGTGGGGGGGGGGGGGGGTGGGGGGGGGGGGGGGTGGGGGGGGGGGGGGGTGGGGGGGGGGGGGGGTGGGGGGGGGGGGGGGTGGGGGGGGGGGGGGGTGGGGGGGGGGGGGGGTGGGGGGGGGGGGGGGTGGGGGGGGGGGGGGGTGGGGGGGGGGGGGGGTGGGGGGGGGGGGGGGTGGGGGGGGGGGGGGGTGGGGGGGGGGGGGGGTGGGGGGGGGGGGGGGTGGGGGGGGGGGGGGGTGGGGGGGGGGGGGGGTGGGGGGGGGGGGGGGTGGGGGGGGGGGGGGGTGGGGGGGGGGGGGGGTGGGGGGGGGGGGGGGTGGGGGGGGGGGGGGGTGGGGGGGGGGGGGGGTGGGGGGGGGGGGGGGTGGGGGGGGGGGGGGGTGGGGGGGGGGGGGGGTGGGGGGGGGGGGGGGTGGGGGGGGGGGGGGGTGGGGGGGGGGGGGGGTGGGGGGGGGGGGGGGTGGGGGGGGGGGGGGGTGGGGGGGGGGGGGGGTGGGGGGGGGGGGGGGTGGGGGGGGGGGGGGGTGGGGGGGGGGGGGGGTGGGGGGGGGGGGGGGTGGGGGGGGGGGGGGGTCGGGGGGGGGGGGGATTAACTGCTGTTGAACCTGCTTCCAAATTTATTCTGAAGCTGGGCGCCGGGAAAAATAATAAAGGAAAAAAATGTGTCTTAAAATTTTATGTTAACCCAGTTCATAAGATTGTTTCTTTCTGGCAAGGGCAATGGAGGAAATTCTTGCAGTGAGGTTGCCCACTCTGGTTTGGAAAATATCTGGTGATTTGGGGCAGTGGTGGGATCCAAAAATTTTAGTAACAGGTTCCCTCGCCAGCCCCCTCTCAGCAAAGGGGGCAGAGGCGTACCTAGGCAAACCTGAGCCCTGGGCAAAACCTGAGTTGGATGCCCCCCCCCCATGGGCAGCCACCCCACCACGACCCCAAACATTTTTTTTGCACCAGGTCATTTCTAAATCATCATCACATTATAGAAAATGCCCCAACTCACAAATCTGAACACAGCAATGGTGAAACACACAGGTTCTTTGATAGAGACTGGTGAGATAAAAGGTACGAAAGGCTGAGAATCCATGAATTGCAGTACCTGAAAGGGATTAACCCAGTTCAGGGAGTTACATGATTAGTCGCAATTGCTATATGGAATCTTCATGTTCAAAGGCAGTATGCCTCTCGGGGAGGCGAGGGCGTGGAGATGGAAAAGCGGACCCAATTAGTAACCCCCTCTCGACCCACACAAATAATTAGTAATCCACTCTCGGGAACTGGTGAGAACCTGCTGGATCCCCCCTCTGATTTGGGAGTGGAATCTGAGGAGGGTGGGGTTTAAGGAGGGGAGAAACTGCAATTGTGCCTACTGCCATAGAGTCCCCCTTGACTCGAAGGAGATCTCCAGCCACCCCCTGGAGGCTGGAAACCTTAGTCTCACAGCCTTATGGGGTTAGAAAACACAGAATGCAGAAATGCAGAAAATATCGCTTGTTACTAGTTACCAGCTTCGAAGTGGTGCTTGGAGTTTTCCTGGCCCCACAGTTGATAACTCCAGGTGACAAAGATCCGTTCTGGATGAAATGTCAACTTTTGAGGGCAAATTCTATGGTAAGCCAACTTTTGAGGGCAATCTCTATGGCGGTGGTGGCGAACCTATGGCACGTGTGCCAGAGGTGGCACTCAGAACCCTCTTTGTGGGCATGCGTGCCGTTGCCTGTTTGGGCACTTGGCAGTGGCATAGCGCCAAGGGGACAAGGGGTGCACGACATGGTGGAGGTGTTTTGGGCAGGGACGCAGGGTGCACGTGTGCCCTGGGCTCAGTTTCCCCTCGCTCTGCCCCTGGCACGCGGGCTCTAAAAGGTTCGCCATCACTGCTCTATGGTAAGGCATTGATTCCAAACAAAATCCCTGTCATAATTTTTCCTCTACAGGCACTGCCTGGAATTTCCCAAGCCATAGTTGGCAACCCTACCGGTGATAAGAACCATGTTAGGACAGAGAATTTTACGCAGTGGCGTAGGAGGTTAAGAGCTCGTGTATCTAATCTGGAGGAACCGGGTTTGATTCCCAGCTCTGCCGCCCGAGCTGTGGAGGCTTATCTGGGGAATTCGGATTAGCCTGTACACTCCCACACACGCCAGCTGGGTGACCTTGGGCTAGTCACAGCTTCTCGGAGCTCTCTCAGCCCCACCTACCTCACAGGGTGTTTGTTGTGAGGGGGGAAGGGAAAGGAGATTGTAAGCCCCTTTGAGTCTCCTGCAGGAGAGAAAGGGGGGATATAAATCCAAACTTCTTCTTCTTTGCAAACGGAAGAAACTGACAGTGTGTCAAATCAGTGCTCACTGTCTGTCTCATCTTTAATGGACAGTACCAGAACACATCCTAAGTTCAGAATCAAAAGAAGCCAGCAGATTGTGATAACAAATGCAAACTGGTGTTTTGTAATACCTACTCTGTTTGAAAAGTATATCTGTCAGTACATTAACATTGCAGTATTAGTTTCTGGCACTGTTAGCTCTGGACTTTCTCTTTATCAGGAAATTGTCTTTGTTTTCTGATGTGAGTAAGGGGCCAAAGAAGCAAAACCCTGAAAACTGTGTTGCTACCAAATGTAACAGTTCCATCGTAAGCATCCTGCTTCTTCAGGTTGCCCTCAGAGTTTCTTGACTACAAGCAATAAACAGACAGGGCCTTTTTGGTGGTGGAACTCCGGAAAGTTATCCCCAGGCTATCTGCATTTTTTTAATGTTCATGCACACTGGTTGGGTGGTTATTTTCTCCTTTTGGGATGATCTTTTAGGTTTGTTTTTGTATAACCTGTTCTTATCCGACTACAATAAATCATTTCTTCTGATCAGATTGTCCTTGGGTAAATTGCATTGGATGGAAGTTTCTTTTGGAAAAGCAGGGTATAAATAGTTTACAAATACACATTGTTAGTTCGATTTCGATTTCAAATACCTTTAATGGCATATAAATAGTTTAAGATTAACTTAGCAAGATAATAACAGCCTTTACAACTTTACAATTTCTGACGAGTTAAAATAACACCATTTAAAAATTTAGCCACCGCTTCCAACAGCTCGTAGTTATGGCTGTTTAAAAGATATATAACCTTCTGTTTATCTGTAATGCCATGCAGGAAGGGGATTATGTGCTTCTTCCTACCTATCTCATAAAAAGGACAATTCAACAGCATATGAGATACTGTTTCCACAGAACCCATGCCACACGGGCATTTCCTTTCTTTATGTGGGATTCCAAGGTGGCGTCCAAGGCTAAAGGAAGAAGGCAGGGCATTACACCTAGCTAAGGTGATTGCTCTACGCCACCGGGCCTCAACCAAGAGATAAAGGTACTGGGCTACAATTAATCTATCCACAGGTATTCCCAAAGAGATCGGGGAACAGGTTTTATTAGCTTCCTCTAGCATCTGTTGAAACTCTCTGTCAAAAAGTCTCTTCTTGATAGCCCCATAGACCTCCTGCTCTGTTAGCATTAGCAGGTCCTCCAAGGAAATGCCCAACTCATTAAGTTTGGCTTCGATTTTAACCCACCACTGGGTTGTGTGGAGGATGGAGCGTCCCTGGGATGTATAGTCCAGTTCATCTCGATTAAAACAAATCCTGGCCCAAAACTTGAATGTACAGTACCAGGCCAGAGTTTCCAGCCGATGCTGGCCTGTTTCTAAGCACAGGGCTGCATAGGGAATAGAATGGGGCAAGCCAAGGATTTTATACAGAAAGTAAAATAGTTTACAAATACACATTGTAAAGAGGCAATAAATCAGATAAGGGTCCATTTTTCTACCCAGGGAGGAATGCCTGAAGAAAACTGGTCCCCTAATCCCATCCCCAACAGTTGAATCCATATTGTCATAAATAAAATTTCATAGGGGCATTATGTAGCAGGAATGAACAAGGGCAGTATTTGTATTTATTTTTCAGGTCAGCTGAATCACCAAGGAGTGCCATGGGTGGGAGAAATTCAACACCAGCTGCAGGAGGTGAATCTAAGGAGAAGACAGGCAGGGAAGATGGAAGCCCCCCAGGAAAAACCACCCTCGACATCGCCATCACAGGAGTGACAGGAGCTGGTAAATCATCCCTTGTCAACGCCCTGCGGGGCCTGTCAGATTTTGATGAAGAGGCAGCCAAAACTGATGTGATAGAAGGAACAAAAGAGCCAATGGGTTATCCACACCCTGCTTTTCCAGACGTAACAATATGGGACCTCCCAGGGATTGGGACACCTGATTTTAAAGCTGAGGAATACCTAGAAAGGGTCAATTACAGCCAATATGATTTCTTCATAATCGTAGCTGCTCATCGCTTCCTTGTCTGTGACATCCAGTTGTCCCAGGAAGTTCAAAAAATGAAGAAGCGGTTCTACTACGTCCGTTCCAAGATGGATGTCAGTATTAAGAATGAAAAACTGAACCCAGACTTCAGTGAGGAAGCAACCATTCAAAAAGTCCGGAAAGACTGCCTTAGTAATTTGGTGCAGGCTGGTATTTCTTCTCCAGAGATTTTCCTCATCGCCAGTTGGTACCCGGATAAGTACGATTTCCCCCTCCTGGACAGGACCTTGAGGAATGAAATTGAGACTCTGAGGAGATATGTTTTAAGACCAGCTGCGCTGCCAGACTCAGAAAAGAAGAGCGATGACAAGTATGTTGGGTTTGAACAGTTTTCGATTTGATTTTCTTTGAATATGAATAAGAAGTGTATTTAAAAAAATGCAAAGCTAGCTTGGATGGAGTGAGTAGAAAGCTACAGGAGTTTGGATCAACTATTTCTTCTGGTGTCTTTTCCCCAAGTTAAAAAAAAGCTGCATAATACTTTAAATAAAGATATAAGTATATTACGGCAATTAATGTCTGTCTGTCTGTCTGTCTATAAATTGCTATAATATACTTATATCTTCACTAAAAAGTATTGTCCAGCTTTTTTTAATTGGGTGAAGGCATGAGAGGAAATGGTTGATCCAAATTAATGTAGCTTTCTACTGTTTCCATCCAAGCCAGGTTTACATATACGTACATCAGAGGTGGGATCCAGCAGGTTTTCACAGGTTCCCGAGAGTAGGTTACTAATTATTTGTGTGTGCCGAGAGGGGGTTACTAATTGGTGATTTTGCCACGTGATTTTTGCCTTAGTTACGCCCCTCTTCTCAGCAGTAGCATGCAGAACTTGAAGCAGTCTAGCAGGAGGTGCACCAGCATGCGTGGCAGCCTGCGCCTGCGTGCATTCGTTTCCCGCCCAAGGACCGACACAGTGGCTGCATCCTTGCCACAGCCCCGCCAAGGAATGCCCCGCCCCTGGAATGCCTAGCCACGCCCCCGTTGTGCTCCGCCCAGCCCCATTTGAATCCCACCACCATGGGAACCTGTTACTAAAATTTTTGGGTCCCACCACTGACGTACATGCATATATGTGTGTTGGGGCATCTCCCCCCACTCAGAGGGAGTTCCCTAAAATAGCAAACAGAATAGTAATAGCCTGCATAATATTGCCCAAAATGGCAACCTTCATTCTTGGCTTGCATGGGGGAGTGACCTGGAAGTGGGATCAGGCAAGCTGCGCAAGCCATGCAGCGCGCAATGTGGCACCCCACCCTCCCTTACATCTAAACAAAGAACCCCCAACGCAAAGGCAGTGCAAGGCGAGGAGTGGCATGGGAGGTGCTCCATGCGTAATGGGCTTCTGACTGGTGAAAGGACCACAGATGGAGGGAATAGTTATGGTTCTCTTTCCTATCGCCTTTGTTATTTGTTTGTTTCTCACTGGGATTCAAGGTGGATTATCCACAGTGAGTCAGCACAATCCGCCAGATGAGACTTTCAATAAACAGTGAAATACGATTGGGGTAGTAGACCTAATCGGAATGCTAAAAAAAGAGAACTGAAGCAAAGCTTAAGTCTTAACGTGACACATTAAATGGTACAAAATCACACAATAGGATAAAACTCATGGGAAACTCTGTGCAGCTGTACAGACTACTGTCCTTGATCATTTATCCAAGGAATTTTGTGAAGCCTATATAGAAAAGCCCTCTTGAATAATTCAGTTTTGCATAGTTTGCAGAGAGCCAGCAGAGTGGAATCCTTCTTGACCTCCTCAGGCAGGCCATTCCACAAGGTGTTGGCCACCACGGAGAAGGCCCTTCTATGGGCATGTGTTGATTTTGCCTTTTTGCAGGCTGGAACCAGCAGAAGACCCTCATCAAGTTAGCAAAGCTGTCATGGCAGATCCCAAGAGCAGATATGGTCAACAGTCACAAAGGGCTTTTTATGCTATAGACAGTACGTTGAACTGAGCCCAGGAACTGATGGGCAGTTAGTGGAGTCACTATAGAATGGGAGGGATATGCATGCTCCATCTAGCTCCTGATAATGGTGGCACTTTGCACCAACTGCAGTTTCAGAATTCATTTTAGGGGGAAATAGACCACATTATAGACCACATTAGAATAGGCTAGGCCCTTTCCGCATGGGCGCTGTGCGGGGGTGCGTCGGCATAAACAATGCCGATGCACACCCCCCCCCCCGGACCGTTCGCACAGACAGTCCCAGTAGGGCTGCAGGTGGCGGCACAGCCTTCTCACAGGCTGTGCCATCGCTGAATGCCATACCTCGTCTCCTGGCTTCTGGTGCGTCGCAGAGGCCAGAGGACACCCCCCCCCCCACAGGCTGGAGCGGCAGCTCTGGAGTCGCAGGCCAGGGGGGCGTGTCCCCTGGCCTCTGCAATGCGCCAGAAGCCAGGAGATGAGGTACAGAGCTCAGGGACGGGGGGGGGGGATGGTGCCTTCCAGCTGCTG
This sequence comes from Sphaerodactylus townsendi, assembly GCF_021028975.2. Classification (NCBI taxonomy): domain Eukaryota; kingdom Metazoa; phylum Chordata; class Lepidosauria; order Squamata; family Sphaerodactylidae; genus Sphaerodactylus; species Sphaerodactylus townsendi. Next base: position 121,227,905 of record NC_059430.1, read on the forward strand.
CCGTTTGCACAGCAGCGGTTGGAAGATGCTGCTTCCGAAAAACCTCGCTCAGGGAGCGAGGTTTGGAAGCAGCGTCTTCGCGCCACTTGGGGGTGGTGAGGCCGGCACTGGCTGTGAGAACCCCTCCCCAGGGATGCAGTTTTTAGCATCCCTGGGGCGCTGTATTCTGCCCGTGCGGAAACAGGTCTAGTTTCAGTGTCTCTGTGGCATGGATCTGGGTGGTCAGATCAGCTGTAACAAGGTAAAGGACCATTTTTCAAGCTAGACTGAGTGGAAGAAAACCTTTCTTTTTAACTACATCAGTAATGTTGGTTCCAGAACAACTTGGTCCCAAAAACTCTTCAATGTGTCCAGTGGTGGCGAACCTTGGCACTCCAGATGTTATGGACTCCAATTCCAATCAGCCCCTGCCAGCATGGCCAATTGGGCTTAACCCCTTCATGTGGGCAGCACAATGTCCTTCAAAACCTCCATCTACCCAACTAGCATTACTTTTGTGTTTTCAGGGTGTATGCAAAGGTTTGGGATTACTACTGCATCACCAAGTTATTTAAAGATGGATATAGATAGAGATTATCTGCATATTGATGATGGCCAACAGGGCTTTATGTAAAGATTGGTCAACATGGGGTGTAGGATTGTGTCCTAGAGGACCCCACAGGATATATGGCACCAATCCTCCTAGGGTTATTTTTAGGGTCAGAAAGAAATGACGACTAGCATTCCAATCCCAGAACTAGAACACCACATCTCATTGTCATGCAGGAAACTGATTAACATATCTTCAACTTCAGTTTCTGATGAATGTCCATATCATGCAGAGTATGTCAACAATCATGGGATCTGTATAAACCTAAAATACACATACACTTGGTTGCCCATCTATAGAGAGCTAATCTTATATATAATTGAACAACCTCAACACTTCTATTTGTATTTACATTTATTATTTAGATATATTTCTGACAGCAGCTTGTAATGATACATAGTTCTTTCATCTCATATTCAAACATAATATCATTTCATCTATTCGTTTTTTCTATTCAGAAACAAAACTTCAGTTTCATATAGTCCATGTATCAAACGGAAGGCAGAGATGGGAGCGGGCAACTCTTAACAGAGAGCCAATATACCCATTAGAGGCCTCAAAGAACTGATGGAAGTTGTTTGAACATACGGGCATACTGAGAAAGACGCCTTAAAAACGCTCTATACGCAGACGCTTCTATGTAGAACTACAGAATTGATACATGGACTATATGGAACTGAAGTTTTGTTTCTGAATAGAGAATTGAATGGACTAAGTGATTATTTATGTTAAGTTATAAGAGTTGGAAGACTTATGCTGTATTTTTAAGAACCCTTGTCAGAGAAATAAGGAAATGTAAATACAAGTGTTGAGTTGTTCAATTATATATAAGATTAATATATAAGATTAGACACAGCCAGAGTGCAACGTGTGTATTTTTGAGTTTATTTGGGCTAATGTTGACATTGCACTCTTAAAGATAGTTATGATTCAGAGAATAAGGGTTCAGATAGCCTAGAAGGTTTATCAGCTCTGCCAGCATGGCCAATTGGCCATGCTGACAGGGGCTGATGGGAATTGTAGTTCCTGAACATCTGGAGAGCCGCAGGTTCCCTACCCCTGGTATAGACCTACCATAGATCTATAAAACCTGTTTGCTTTTGAAGAACATCTGGTGGTTGCATTGGATTGTCCTCCCGATATGATCCCTATTCTGGTGACTTATCTGATAAGAGCTGATGGCGGCTATCATTGCTAGATTCGTAGGTGTTCTTTACAGTTGACATCTATCCCACAATGTGACTTGTAGTTCATCTTGCTGTTGGCTGTTCTTAGGTTTATCAAGATGGCATTCTCGTCCATGTCTTTAAAAACCCTTATCTGTAAATGGTCTCAAGTCTTAATACATAGGTGAAGGTGGTGACTTCCAAAAGCTTCCAAAATAAATTATATACTTCTTTTTGTTTCTTAGATCAACCAACACACCCAAAGGAAGTGGAATCCGTTTCATCCTCCTTCAAAAGATGTTAAAAATTGACCTTGCAAAGTTGAAGGATGCTCTGATGCAAAGAAATCTCGAAGAAGTGACAGAGGAAATACGTCAAGAATTGGATGCGTTACAAAATGTCAAGCTCGACATTGCCATCACAGGAGTGTCTGGTGCTGGTAAATCATCCCTTGTCAATGCCATGCGAGGCATGACTGATTATGAAGATGGGGCCGCAAAGGTTGGGATAACACAAACAACGATGGAGTGTCAAGCCTATCCACATCCTTTATTTCCAAATGTAACCATATGGGACCTACCAGGGATTGGCACACCTGAATTTAGAGCAAAGGATTACCTAGAGAAAGTTAATTTTAGTGAGTATGATTTCTTCATTATTGTTGCTTTCGAACGCTTTACTGAGAATGACGTCCTCCTGGCCCATAAAATTAAGGAAATGAAGAAGAAATTTTATTTTGTGCGCTCCCAAATGGATGTCAGTATGATTGCTGAAGTAAGGAACCCAAGGTTCAGTATGGAAAGATCCCTTCAGAAGATACAAAAAGATTGCTGTGATAACTTGACAGAGGTAGGAGAATCTAACCCCAGGGTTTTCCTCATCTCTAGACGAGACCTGGATATGTATGGTTTCCCCAGCCTGCAAGAGGCCTTGGAAAAAGACCTGGATGATCTCAAGAGACACGCTTTAATCCAGGCTATGCCTGTCTTCTCAAGACAAATTCTAAAAAAGAAAAAGGCTGCCATGCAGAAACTCATCAAGAAATTTGCCATTGTATCCTGTGCTGTTGGGGCAATTCCTGTCCCAGGACTCTCTTTGGTCTGTGATGTTGGCATCTTGGTAGGAGCACTGCTTCTTTTCTACAAAGTCTTTGGCTTGGATGAAGAGTCCCTCCGCCGAGTTGCAAAAGTGATGGGCAAAGATTTCCAAGTGCTGAAATCCGCTATCAAAAAGTCCCCAATGGCCAATGAGATTACTCCCAAACTTGTAGTTGGTCTCTTGTCCCGGTCTTTGCTTGTTGCAAGTGTCACCATAGTTGAATTTGTCTTCGATTTCATACCTGTACTGGGCTCTCTGTTCGGGGGCATTGGTTCCTTCATCACCACATACTATGTACTTTCTGGCTTCCTGAAGGACATTGTGGAAGATGCGGAGAACATCCGTGCAAAAGCTGCTGAGCCTTGACTATTACGATATCCTCACATCAAAATCCAAGATATTGATTTCGAAAGAGATTCCCAGGTGAAGAAGGCATGAATTGTGCACAGGGCTAGAACTCATACAAGATAGATAAAGGAGCCAGGATATGCCTTTTCTGATTTTTCTTTTAACTGAGACCAATTATAATTGAACTTTCCAGTAGTGCAGAAAAAAATATTCTATATATTGTGGAAAGCTTTCACAGCTGGAATAAACTGGCTGTTGTGGGATTTCAGGGCTGTTTGGCACTGGTCTAATACTTTTAGCCCCTAATATTTTGCTCACATCTATAGGCATGTCACAATAAGAAGTGTTTCTCTTTGCGGCACAGTGGCAAAAACAACCAGACCACAGCCACACAACCTGCAAACCCTGCAACAGCCCCTCCTCAGTCCAGTTTACAGGTTTCCAGAATTAAAGCATCATTTTCCCATTGCAGAGAGATCAGTTCCCTTGGAGGAAATGGCTGCTTTGGAATGTAGACTCTAAGGCATTATTGCCCTCTGAGCAGTGGCGAAGCTACAAGGTGACCGGGGGGTGCACTGTGCGCACACCTGGGTGTGTGAAAAATCACCCCCAGGCCCCTCCCCCTTCCCCCCATGGTGCCCCCGTGGCACCCCCCCGCCCCCTTCCCACACTTACCTCATTTTGTTCTTTTTTCAGAATTTTTTCAGGTTGAAAAAGGCCTGTTCTCAGTAAAAATGGCCTGAGGAACTCCAGTTCTCAGGAGACCTTGGGGCTCACAAGGTCTCCTGGGAAGTATAGTTCCCATCAGGCCGTTTTTACTGAGAACAGGCCTTTTGCAGCCTGAAAAAGTTCTGAAAAAGGAAAGGAACTAAGGTAAGTGTGGGAAGGGGGAAGGTGGGTGCGGGGGGCAGAGGATGCCGCGGGGGGCGGCATGGAGGGGTGTGAAAAATATAGAATGCACACCTGACGCAGTTTGGCCCAGCCACGCCTCTGCCTCTGAGTTCCCTTTCCTTGCCAAACCTTGCCCTCTCCAGACTCCCCTCGCCCACCCCCTCCAGCAATTTCCCAGATTGGAGGAGCAACCCCATCTGTGACTCCCCCCCCCCCCCCCAGTTTCCAAATCGCTAATTCGGGCTTTTGAAGAATTGTAGGCATGGCAAAATTCAAACCAATATTTTAATTCAAAAACTGCATACTAGCTAATTGTGTGTTCTTGCGATCTCACTTTGCTTGCTCTTAACAAAGTAACCGGTTCATGCGACAAGTTACTTAATATAGATCATCTGTGGCCAGCATATCGGCCACAGCAAATGGAAGAAATTTGGATTTTGCATTTTGATCATAATACTTATCTTTGATCGCTCATTAATAAAGATATCTTCCTATTCAAGTGAATGGTGCGTGCTTCTGGTTTGGGAGGGAGGGAGTACATTTTAAGGCCTGTTCCTTGTCCCATACTAACACCTGGGTTCTCTCCGGCCAAGAAGGATTTGCAGAGCCTTTTGGGAAAAGGGTGGCTGGAAACCTGCATCTGGCAAAATGGCTTCTCAGCTAAGTCTCTCTTCCCAGTAGTCTATGCCAATCTGACCTTCTGTAACTCACCAGGTGGAAGTGTAAAAAGGGGTTTGTGTGTAGTGTAACAATAGCAAAAAACCCAAACAGAACCTACCACACCAGGCTGCAGGCAAAAACACTACTACATACTGTATAAGTACATATAAACATGCTCCATTTAATGTGTAAGGATCCCTAAAGTAAAGTTAAAGTGCATCAGACATACAAGCCACACAATGAACCAGAACAATTAAAAGACAAGAAGACAAAAACATAGTTACAAACCCCTTTTTACACTTCCTAGACCTACTACATGCAGTCTCAAAACAGGTCAGGCTAAGCTTTAGTTCAGTCTCTGGAACCAGCAGAAAGGAGCAGCAGTGGACAAGGCAACTGGGCCAGGGAAGAACAGAGTGACCTGCTGGTCTTCATTTTGGAGGGCTTTTCTCAAAGCCACATCTTTTAAAACAGTGTATTTTTAACAGGGGTTTGCAGGGGTTCTCTATTTTTCTCCTTGTAAGCTTGCTACGAGCTGAGACTGCTGGAGGTGGGGCTTAACAGGGCTTAACAGAGGCTACTTCTTTGTCCTGGGCTGCTGTAGCTGTGGGGCTCCTGAGGTGAGCCATTCAGTCTTTAGTTCAGTCTCTGGAACCAGCGGCAATTTCTTTTCTTTTTAAAAAAAAATTAATAAGGATATTTCTTGAGGGATAGTAGGTACAGATAGCTCCAAGGGGCACTGACTAAAAGTTTAATATCTAGGATATCTAAACAAAATCAGATATGAAGGCAAGAAGCCAGCAGGGGGATGGGGGCTTGCCAGTGTTTTGCACTGAGTGTCACATGTATGACTATCTGCCACTAGGCCAGAGGTCGTGGGTGTGCTCCTCAAGGTAATGAGCTCCTGGCACTCTCAAGGAACGCAGGTCCGGGTTCTCTTGAAGGCCAAGGTGGCAGACCTGGAGAAGCTGGAGAGAGGCAGAGAGGGCAACAAACAAGGCTTTCAGGGACCTAGTAGCTGGGTCCCACTTCCAAGGTGACATCTCTTCAGGATGTCATGGAGAATGAGGAAGTCTGGGTGGACATGAGGGTGCCAGTTCAGTGTGGGGGGGGAAGATGTTCCCTTAGATGGGACCCTCTCCTTAGCTAGTGGTCAGGATATCCTCTCAGACTGAGGATACCCCTCGGGGAGGTGGGGGGCTCCTTGTAGTGGGTGATTCGATCACCTAGTCAGAAATATAGAGAGTTGGGTTTAGACAGGCGTGATGACCGCATGGTGACTTGCCTACCTGGTGCATAAGCTGCGGATGTCACGCTGCGTCTAGATAGGCTGTTAGACAGTGCTGGGGTGGAGTCAGCAGTTGTGGTCCACATTGGTACCAATGACATTGGGAAATGTAGCCGGGAGGTTCTGGAAGCTAAATTTAGGCTGCTAGGAAAAAGGCTAAAATCCAGGACTCTGGTGGCATTCTCTGAAATGCTGGCCTGTTCCGACGCGCAGGCCGAGCCAGGCAAGCCGGAGATACAGGGTCTCAATGCGTGGGATGAGAAGGTGGTGCAAGGCAGAGGGTTTCCTTAGATTTGTCAGGAACTGGGGAACCTTTTGGGATAAGGCAGGCCTGTACAAAAGGGACGTGGCTTCATCTTAACCAAAGAGGAACCAGCCTGTTGGCGCTCAACATTAAAAAAGGTGGCAGAACAGCTTTTAAACTGATCCCTGGGGGAAAGCCGACAGGAGCTGAGGTGACTTCGGTTCGGAATACATGAGTCCATGGGGATGCAGACAAAGAAGGAGGAGGTTTTTTTTCTTAAATCAACCACATACAAGTGGGAGGAGCACAGCAATGTGATAAGTGATAGTGTCTACAAAAGGCTAGAGGGCAAAACACATAAATCCCAGGTTAGGGACAGAGACAGAGTATACAAGTGTCTCTATGCTAATAGTAGAAGCATTCGACCTAAAATGGGGGAGCTGGAGTACAGGTTTTGAAGGAGGACATTGATATAGTGGGCATCACAGAGACATGGTGGAATGAGGAGAACCAGTGGGATGCTGTTATCCCAGGTTAGAGGCTCTACAGGAAGGATAGGACAGTGTGTATCAGGGGTTGGTGTGCCCTCTACGTCAAAGTATTATATGAGCATAGTGTCACATAAAATAGACAATGCAGGGGGAGCTGATTCCTCTACAGAAGCACTGTGGATATCAATACCAGGGGTGAAGCATAGTTTAACATTAGGAATATATTATCGTCCCCCTGACCAAAGCGCACAAGAGGATTCTGAGATGGAAAAAAGAAATTAGAGAGGCCAACAAAAGCAAAAATGTCGTGGTAATGGGCGATTTTAACTATCCCCATATAAACTGGAAAAATGCATGTTCAGGTCATAGTAAGGAGAGAACATTCCTGGATATGCTAAATGACTGTGGCTTAGAGCAGATGGTTGTGAGAACCAACCAGGGGAGATGCGGATCCTAGGATCTAATTCTATGTGGGACCCAGGACTCAAAGTGCGGGAAGTCAGTGTTGTTGAGCCGAGTAGGGAACAGCGACCACAATGTTGTCAGATTCAGTATCTCTGCATGTAACAAGTGACAACTACTAATGAAGTTACATTTGCCTTCAGAAAGGGAAATTTCTCAAAGATGAGGGGGATAGTGCGCAGGAAGCTGAAAGGGAAAATCAAGAGAGTCAAAAATGTCCAAGATGCTTGGAGGTTATTTAAAAACACAGTCATAAAAGCTCAGCTGGAATGTGTTCCGCGAGGGTTAGGAAAGGCAGCGCCCAGTACAAAAGAAAACCACCATGATTAACAAGGAACATTGAGGAAATGATTAGAAAAAAAAAGATGTCTTTTAGAAAATGGAAGGCGAACTTAACTGATGAAGAATACCAGAGAGAACGCGAAATGGTGGCAAAAGAGAAGCAAGTTAGATGTAAGGGAGGAAAAAAAGGATTATGAGGAACTTGCATGGCTGCTTAACATCAAGACCAGCAACAAACAGTTCTTCAAGCACATCAAAAGCAGGAAGCCAGCTAGGGAAGCCGGTAGGCCCGTTAGGATGACAAAGGAACAAAGGGTGTGCTAAAAGATGGCAGGGAGATTGCAGAGAAGCTGAATGAATTCTTTGCATCTGTCTTCACCCAAGAGGAGGTGAGGAACATTCCTGCACCTGAACCAAGCTTCTTAGGAGGCTTAACCGAGGAACTAGCTTAAGATAGTGGTAGACAAGGAAGAAGTTCTGGCAGCCATTGATAAACTAAATGTTACTAAATCCTCTGGCCCAGATTGCATCTCACCCAAGAGTTCTTAAAGAGCTCAAGCATGAAATTGCTGATGTTCTCACTCTATCATGCAACTTATCCTTGAAATCAGGCTCCATCCCTTAGCAAGACTGGAAGATGGCCAATGTCACACCAATCTTTAAGAAAGGAACTAGGGGGGACCCGGGAAATTACAGGCCAGTCAGTTTGACGCCTGTTCCTGGTAAATTAGTAGAATCTGTCATTAAAGATAAAATTATAAAACATGTAATAAAAAGCAAGACCTGCTGAGAAAGAGTCAGCATGGCTTTAAGAGGCAAATCCCCTGTCTTACAAACTTCATTTAGAGTTCTTTGAGGATGTAAACAGGCATGTGGATAAGGAGGAACCAGTGGACATTGTCTACTTGGATTTCCAAAAGGCTTTTGACAAAGTTCCTCACCAGAGAGACTATTGAGAAAACTCAATAAATGAAGGAATAAGAGGGGAAGTCCTCCTATAGATTAAAAAACTGGTTGATCAGTTTCACACCCTCCAATATACCTTACTTAATGGGAAGTCGATCCAAAACCAGTTGAAACCCTACATCCTGAGATGGTCAACGTAAACAGATAAATCGTAAGCACAAGAACTAATAGAAATCAATTGGCATGATCCATCACAATCCAAGCCACCAGAGGCAACATCAACTACAAGCACAAACAAGGACTTACAGGAAGTTTTGGTTATAACTGAAACAACTATTGGTAAGAAGCACCTGAGGCAGTTGTAGAATTACCTCAGGTAGGAGAAGCAGCAATAACACCATGCCCTAATAAAATAAGTCATTTATTACAACCTTCTTTGACCATCATGGATAAGGATTTGATAATGCACCAACAAGAAGATTCTAGTACGTATTAGCCAATGGTCCTCTATCTGCCAAACAGAGTGCTTCCTTGCTGCTAAGGCTTCCACTCTTACTGACTCTAGACTGCTAAGGTTCCTACAATACTATCATCGCGATACATTGACTGAAATGGACGCTAAGGGGCAAGAATAGCTGGGAAAGCAATGGCAAACTACCCAAAAAAAAAGGCTTGCCTCTATGAAAATCACTGCTGCAGTGGTACTTCAGGTCGACACCACTGAAGGAAACTTTCATTTCTATTTGCGAGTGGCCGAAGATGTCCCAGCTTTACAGATGATCTTCTGGATTCAGAGATCCGCTTCTTCGAGCAAACGGAAGTGGATTCTATAGGAATTACGCGCCGATGTGAGGTCCCTTCCGCTGGCTCCTCCCAGAAACTCCAGGAATTTTCCAACCCAGACCAAGTCACCTTAATTCATATGTGCATCTTCAGCCTGTTTCTGTGCATAGAAAGGTGCTTTGTTAAATGGAGCAAAACCCTGCCCTCTGACCGTGATCTCCCTTTATTCCCACACACGCTTCCATGCATCTCCTAGCTAGCTCTGATAAGTTCTTATATCAGAACCTGACTGAGTTAGTAAAATGAAAACATAATGAGGAAAAAGAGAGTGAGAGGGTTTGCTTCCTTCTCCTGCATAAATTTGCATTAAAAGGTCCCCAGCTTCCATTTTATGTGAATTCATACACCTGAAGAAATGCACCCAGAGTAACCTTGCCTCTCTACAGTGGGATATATTAAAAGGAACAATGGATTGGCCATTGGAAACAGAGCAAGAGGCTGGAAGGCTCACTTGACTTTGCATGGGCTTCATGGAAATACCTTTACAGCAGAAAAGGTAGCAAAGAAAAAATGTAGCATTCTGTTTCCATATATAGACTACCCCTTTACTGGAACACACATCCCCACAGTGGAAAGACGCCCTAGTGGAAAGACCAGTGCTCAGGCACTGGAATGACAGATTGCACACTGGAATGACACACTGGGGAACAGAATCTCTGCTTCGCATGAATATGAGAGGCAGTCCTCACCAGAATGACAGCTCCTGGAAAAAAAGAATTGTGCTCTAGCAGTGGAATGACAGGTTTCCCACACTGGAGTAACAGCTCCTGAGAGAACAAAATCTGTATTAAATTTTCCAGCACAATAGATATAACATCTGGTAATAATTCTCTTTGGATACCGCATATGTAACTCTCAAATTGGAAAATGTCATCAGACCATATATTAAACCCACAGATAAAAGCATCACACTGCACTACATATTCTTAATAGACCACCTCTCAAAAATATGTCCCATCGAGTTTGAATTCACCCTTATGACTTTTTAACAACACCCTCTGGCAATCTTCAGCTGCCACCACTTTACAAGGATGCTCACTGTCACACTGAATATATGCTGTGGCCATCTATTCTTTAACTGGCTCTACCTGCATCCAACAAACTATGTTGAAATCAATAAAATGCCCACAGGTTCAAAAGGTTTGGAACCCTTTAGCAAAAGGCTTAAAGATTTTATGCGGATCTGGAAGGAGAAACCAGAGTATAAAATTATAATAATGAAAGAGCTTCCTGTCTCAATACAACAAAGACACAAGGATTATCATTAGCCAACCACTTTTCTTCTGCAGGAAGAAAAGTGAAATATAGATGGATAATTCCAGAAGAGGAAAGAGATGAGGATTAACGCTTGTTACAGTACTGCAGGTTCAAGAATTTCTAACCAAAAGCAAGTCCCCGGGACATTAAGGAAAAATAAGAGTAAAGGGGGAAAAGGAAGAGCTAGGTGGAAGGGAGATGCAAGAAAGATCGCAAGTAAATGTGTTATCTCTACTAGGAAGTTAAACAAAAATTAATAACATTCCAGACTACAAATTGCAATGGTAGGCGATTTTAATCGGAGTGGTAGACAGACTTGGATAAAAGAAATCTGGTTAATAGGAAAAAGAAACTACAGAATAAAGTGAGCAAAGATGGGAAGTTACCGTAAATCTTTTTTTTGCATTAATGAAGGACCTAAGTGTATACGATAATGGAGATTGAAAGAAGGAAGGGCAGGATTTTACCCTTTTATTCAAATAAATTTCTACTCCCATGCTAGAATAGATATGGTCTGGGCATCAAAAATTAGGGTCAATACTAACAAATAATAATTAAAACCTAGAGTGGTTTCTGATCATAATCCCATTTTGTGGACATTAACATTGGCGAAACTTAACTACCAGTGGAGAATGAAAGAGCCCACTCTATCCTGGATAATCTCAAAGCAACCAGAATTGAAGAAAATCTAATAGATTGACAAAACACCAGGCACCGGTAGGGTGTGATACATATGCAATGAGGTATGAGCTAGGAGCCGTATGTTCGTTTAAAAAACAGTAGTTTGCGAACACGCATTTTTCTGGTACAGGAAGCATAGGACTAGAACTTGAATTTTGCAGAAAGCAGTAGAGAGGATGTAAAGTGTTGGAAACAAGGCTAAATAATAGTAAGATCGCCAGTTTGAGACATTCCCGCGATATGTATACGTATTTTCAACTCTGCTTTGCTGTTTTGTTAAAAGTGGAATGTGCATCCATTCTGTACCGAAGGAAAAGTAATGAAAATGATTGAGTTGAAAAGAAATAGGTGTGTCTTTGAAGGCTTTAACCCACTTCAGCCAAAAACAGGATTGAGCTTCGGAAAATATGTTTTGATGCAATAGCGGGGAAGCTGGCTTTTGGCAACAAATGTAGGAAACAAGAATGAAAATTCATGATAAAACCGGCGGAAGGAAGCGAAAGTACCTGGTGACAGAAGTGGTTCGAAGCGTTCTTTTGTACTGAGTTGAGTTCAAAGTTATGTCAAAGATAAGATGAGGATAGGTTGATGATTGTGGCGGAAAACAAAGACCGGATTCCAAATCAAGAACAAATAGTGGGAATAATGGACCGCACTGAAAGAAGAAGTAAAGATATTACGTGAAGTACCCTAGTGCCAATGTGATGATGTTATTGAAGACTTTCAAGGAATTTAATAGGAAACATTCAGAGTGAGATCTATATTTTAATTTGAAGCGTGTTATATGATGTCGTACTATCGGCGGAAACAAGCTTTGATAATGGATATCCCAAACAGTCAAAGAAAATGATCTTGTATATCGACGCCCAATATTCTACGAATGTCACAAAGATTTCTTTTATGCTATAGCCGGGCCAAAAGCTTAAAGATCTTAAAATACCTGCTATGTTGGAACAAAGCGTTTCTTATCAGGACACCCGAGTCAGAAGCTGCCAAATGAAAGCACCATTATGTATGAATGAGTCTCTAACCATAGGGATCAGATTCTCATTCTACCGACATTGATTTCTTTTTTGATGTGCTACCTTTGCGATCAATTAATCAAATTTTATGGCTAAAAGCGATGCTCAAATGAATGAAAAGGAAATTATAATGTTGTTGAGGCTTCTGAGTAAAGAACAAGAGTGCTATGAATCCGGGAATGAGAATGAGCTGCGAATTGAGGATGAACGTAGATAGGTTGAACCCCATGTTCTTTGATATTTATAAAACATATTGGAAACTTTGAGATATACCACAAACCAACAATCCTATAAGCATTTGAGAAAGATTTTGACAAGATGAGTATCTCCGGGGAATTTTGCAGGGTTTTAAATTTTAAATTTTATGCAGTTGATGAAAATGCATTTAACCTAATTGTTTCAAAACGAAAATGAAGAATTGATCGTGAAATATCACAGTTATATGTATGAGTGCCGATCATTGGGCATTACACTGAAATGATGGACAATGTTCCTTGAGCTATAACAATTATATCCAAAATGGCTCTGTACCATAGTCTACTTGAATTAATGAAACAAATATCATGATCAGGAAGAATGCTGAGTTCTGAGCACCTTCCCACTTTATGTTTCACATCCGGCCTCAGCATGCCCAGCGCGACTCTGGAAGCCTGCAGTTGACCAAGTGTATCTGACAGGAAGCACATACCAGTCCCGGCAGCACCTGATTCAACCTTAAAGCCCAAGGAGGGCTGGGGTACTGGTGGACTGGGGGTACCAACATGGCAAATCCATGGTCGGATTTCATATTTCAAAAAACCTATGACATGACAATCTATCCAGCCAGATACTAAATGCTTGGTTAGGATAAATTATGGTAAGCTCTCTACTGTTTTACCCTGATAAGTTAACATAGTAAAATTATGAGGAAATAAATTGTTTTCTTTTCTTTTCTTCTTTAAATAGAAATGAATAGAAGTAAAAGTGCAGAGTAAAAAGTCTGAGGGGAGGTGGAAATTGGGCCATCTGCATGAGCTGTAGATGTCCCAATTCGCCAGGCTAAGGATTTGGCGAGTCTGACACCAAGCTTGAAAGTGTTACCCAAATGGTGGGATGCAACGCTAGAAATTAGCTGTAGAGCAAAAGGTAGCTTTAGCCGCGGGCTTAAGGAGAAAGAAATTTGTGTAGAAAGATCCACTCTCCGTTCCTTCATTCACCACAGGTCAGGAGGGTTACAAAACTTCCACCAATGTACTTTGGCATGAGGTAGCACTATGGGGACTCCACTTCCACCCAATAGTCCCACAGTCCCAGAGTTTGCATCATTTCTAAATGATCTGGTGATTCTGGAGTGGCTCCTAAATGGATCTGGCAGAGGTGGTGTACTGAGCCCCCTCTCCACCCCCCACCCACAGTCCCACAGTCCCAGAGTTTCATCAATTCTGATGACGGCTGGCCTTCAGGGAAAGTGAGTCTCCAGACCCTGCCCTATGAAAATTAGTAGAGAACTACTGGGTCATGCCTAGGGTTACTTAACTCTTGTCTTGGGAAATCTCTGGGGTTTGCAAGGGAGGTAAGGAGTGGGAAGAAATTGAGGAGGGAGGGCTTAGTGGGGTCTTGATAACATGAGATCCACCCCCCAAAAGCTGCCTTTCTCCAGGGGAGCTAATCTCGCTGTCTGACATCAGCTTCAATTTCTGTGTGCGGTCCATATTGAATGTTTATTTCATGTCATGACCTCTGGTTACCAATTATCAAATTATATTTGATTACACACCATTCAATTGCAGATGAGCCTTGACTTTGCACCTGAACTCGAACCTAGATCCTGTCTTTCCCCTCGGTTTCGGGCTTCTGCAAACTGGTTCTCCTGCTGCTGACAGTTTAGAAAAAACCCTTGTGAGGTTTTCAAAAACCAGGACTAAGTCTCCTTCCTTAAATTTCTACAGATGCATTCTTGTTAAAACCACAACTTCTCAGTGCGTCCGGCTTGGCTGATCCTCAAGGGTCCAAAGCCGGGCATTCATAAGGTATGCGGTACTTTACCTTTGCTGCCTTTATTTAGCCTGGGACCTTTCGTGCATCTTTCCGGGATCAGTTCTCTTACCCCATATGTCCTTTACGGCCTTCTGCATTCGCAGAGGCCAACTTGCTGGTGGTCCCCAGCCCTCATGATGCGGGTGCTGGTTTCATCTCGGCCAGGGCTTTACAGGCCCTGGTTTCTGCTCAGGAACACTTTACCACCAGCATTCACCCCCCGCGGGATCTTGAGAGTTCAAGAGGGCCTGCAAGACCGTATTGTTCCACTGGCTTGAGGCCGCTGATGTAAGGCGCTCTCCTTCCTTTACATCTCTGGGCCCTTAATTTATGGGGCCTCAGCTCTCTGGGCTTGTTTTCCAGGGTGGGTTTATTATATTGTATGAAGTTTTATGCTGGACGCCACTGTAAATTTGTTTCATTCGCTGTTTTAACTGTTTTACCGTGATTGTTTGTTTTATGATGTTCATCAGCCTGTGATTCTTCGGGAGGGGCTATAAAATTGATAATAAATAAATAAATAAATAAATAAATAAATTTCCCAGAGTGAGTTATTTATATTCCACAATAGTTGGGGTCTGGTTCCTTCTCCCACAGTGCTTCAACTAATTCTAGCTGTCCTCTGACCTGCTGACCATAGATGAGCTTGTATGGACTGAGCCCCAAACTATACTTTGCTTCAACCCCCCGGTGTCCAAAAAAGCAGCTTCCATAGGTTCTTATCCCAGTCACAAGGATGTTTCTGCTACATTCCGAATCATTGCCCCAAAGTGGCATTGAACCACTCTGTGGCTACACTGGTGTCATGATGGTAAGTCGAGCAGTGATGTGCTGCACCCCTCCCAATAGGTCCCAGAGTCCCTGCAGGAGTTTTCATCAAATCTGATGAAGGATGGCTCAGGGGCAGCACACCGCGGATCCACCAAACCAGAATGACAGTGCAGAGTGGGGAGCTCTGGGGAGCTTTGCAGCAATGGATCTTTGGTGATTCTGGAGTGGGCTTCCTAAATGGATCTGGCAGAGGTGGTGTGCTTTGAGCTCCCCACCTCCACCCCCCACCCAATGGTCCCACAGTCCCAGAGTTTGCATCATTTCTGGATGAAGGCTGGCCTTCAGGAAAAGCGAGTCTCCAGACGCCTTCCCAGACAGAATGAAATGTTCTGAGGTGAGAACTCGGGGAGGGGCTTGGTAAATGGATCCATGATCTCATGCCTGCATTCTCCTAATCGATGTGGTAGCTTCTGCAGTGGCTCTTGGGTTCAATAGTGGAAGATCTGCACCTATTGGCAAACCAAGCAGAAGTGAGTGAAAGAAAATGCTTGCCAGAAGCTCTGCACCAGCCCATCCTTAATTTCATATATCCCCGCGTCCACCAAAAACAAAGTGTCATTCATTAAGCTTCGGAAAGCTTCCACCAATGTGCTTTTTGATATGAGATGGTAAGGCACTGTTCCCTCTGGCAGCAGCTTTGTGGTAACAAAATCTTGGATACAGCAGTACATTCCGGGATCACAAACCTCACTGGATTGCGCTTAGAGCCCAAGTCTGGCTCACATGCTGATTCTCGAGGTTCTTTCTAACTAGGGTCACTGTCTTTGCTGCCATAGCATGGTTTTGTGGTTAAGATGTCGCATCAAGGACCCCCCCACAAGTGCCATGAAAGTTTTCAGGGTGATCGCCAGACAAGCCACACACTTAATCCTGACCCATGCCAGTATTTGGATGGGGAGATCACCAAGGAATAATAGGGGCATGATGCGGTTGAAGGCAATGGAAGACCACTTGAATCTCTCTCTTGCCTTTGAAAACCCTATGGCGCTAGTTAAGCAAATTGGCTGCAATTTATGTGTCTGCAGTCAGGAGTTAGTGAAATTGACAAGGGCAGTTGCTTTTGCAGGAGGAAATTGACTAGTGTGTGCCTCAATAACAATGATCCTTTACTGCAGCAGTCCCCTTTGTCAATAAGGGCAGTTTTGAGGGTAAGTTCCCCCCCCCCAAGTCTTCATCTGATAGCAGAAGAAAACAATAGATGGAAATAGATGAATTCCCTTGGGCAACATGTTCCAACATTCATGATAGACGATTGGGAAGTCTAGCAAGATATATCCACGGTTGCCAGCTGATCAGTTTTGAACAATGTCTATACAGACATTGTATTGCTTGTCCCCTGGAGACAATGATATGATCAAGAATGAGTGTTTTTGCTTTTCAGAAGCTATAAAATAGCACTATGAAGAAAACATAACCTATAATGGGCTTTGTTTGTTGCATTTCTCCCTGCTGAACAATGATTTAAAACACACAAATCTGTACATGGGAGGGGAGCTGTTGTAGAGCAGGGTTTGGTACGTCAGAGGAGGGCTGGATAGATTCTAGTTAGGGTTACCAGCTGTTTGGTAGGAAAGTCTTGTCCCTTTAATCAAGGCTTAACAGCATTTTATTTTTCTCCATGCCATTAAAAGCTTCAGTGACTCAGTTCCACACATAGACCTCCATTAAAATGACATGACAGTTTTCTATTTAGTGTGTGTGTGTGTGTGTGTTTATGCATTTTGACAATTTATGCATTTTTTATTATTATAAGCCTTTATTTGGCATAACAATAATCATAACATTTATGCATTTTGACAAATTATTGATAATATTGGTTGACAATTTTACATCAAGAAGAAGAAGAAGAGTTTGGATTTATATCCCCCCCTTTCTCTCCTGTAGGAGACTCCAAAGGTTGACACTTCCGTTGCCCTTCCCCTCACAACAAACAATCTCCTGTGAGGTGGTGGGGCTGAGAGAGAGTTCAAAAGCTGCTGTGACTAGGCCCAAGGTCACCCAGTTGGCATGTGTGTAGGGAGTGCACAGGCTAATCTGAATTCCTGCGGTAAGCCTCCACCACCTGAAAGGCAGAGCTGCAACAAATCAAAAAACTCGCTCCTCAACGATCAGAGTGCACCTGCTCTTAGACAATACGCCACTGCTGTGTCTAGTGTTTTTGTTGAAACCATCCTGCAACCTTAACCTCAAAGAATCATGTGATTTATTTACTTCAGGTGTGTCAAACAGAAGGTGTCATAGTAGGGTGTCAGACAGAAGAACTCTCTATAAAAAACAAGATTGCTTCTCTTCATTTCCAGTCAGAGTCCAAGCTTTCCTCAGAACAACTGTGAGTTCGAAGCGAGCAAAGAAGGAAGGAATTTCAACCAACACCTGCTTTGGTAATGCAGCTCTTTGCTAAAATCGGTGTTGCAAATCTATTTTGATGTCTAACTTGTTCACAGGCTTTACAGTTTGTCAGTAGCTACAGTATCTGGCAAAAATATCCAAAATAAGCATTTTAGAAAAAAAAATCAGGGAGAATCAGACGCTGTCATATGTTTGAAAAGTTTGGTAGAAGAGAAGGGTAATAGCTAAACAGAGACACCATTTTGAATTTAAGCTGGAGGCAGAAGGAAGTATAATTCATCCAAAGGCTGAAAGGCATGTTAAATAAAAAAAAAAAAGTAGTTCATTGATAGAGAGCTCTTGTAGGTATATTTTTATACCAGACACAAATTACAGTCAGGCTGTATTCATAAATAAAAAAGGCAGCTTTTAAAAATGTGTTTATTTATGCCTGTAGCAGGAAGCAGGTGACTTAACTGAATAACATCTGACAAAATCCATTCAGAAGCCTTTGGTCGCTTTCCTCGCGACGACGGTGCCGTAGTAGTGCTTCCATCACGGGCAAGAATTACCGGCGTATATGAGGTCGCTCGCATGCGCATGTGAACGCTCTCGACAGGTCGGCAACGGTGGCTGCCTCACATCGAGTCGCCGTTCGGTCATTATATCTTCGTTGGGTTGTCAAAGCTCACCACGCTGCCCCAATGACCCTGGAGGTCGGAGGACAGCGCATGGGCGGGCTTCATGGCCAGCAGTATTAATTCCACCGGGACAACGTAAGTGGGACGGAGAAGGGAGACAGCATCTTCCCGGCGGCGCGGTTCGCAACCCTTTAAAGGGTTGTTGTTTAGGCGGGCTCTGACGCCTCTGGGGACGGGAAGCCGAAATAAGGTCGCCAGGAACGGGCGCTCCGGGGCGGCGCTTAACCGCCCAGGCCGCCGCTTTTGGGTCAGGCATGGAACGCCTTTGGCAAATTTCCACCTCCATGTGGAGACTCTGAGATCTCCTGGAACCACAATTCGATGTGCTCATTACCTAGATCAGTTTCCTACAGAAAACTGCAACTTGGGAGGGTGGAGATGTTCCTTATAACCTGGTGCCGGAATTCCTCTTCCCTTCCTCAAGTTTCACCCACAAATCAGCCTCAGAGAAGTACCGGATTACATCCCCCTTTCTGTAGGAGACTCAAAGGCTTACAAATTTTCTCCCACCCCTCACAAACAAACACCCTGTGAGGTAGGTGGGGCTAAGAGAACTCCAAAGAACTGTGACTAGCCCAAGGTCACCCAGGAAGGAGCATGTGTTGGAGTGCACAAACTCAATCTTAGTCTTCACCAGATAAACCTCCACAACTCAAGGCAGAGTGGGGAATTAAACCCAGATTAGAGTGCACCTGCTCTTAACGATCATTAACATGCTGGCCTTCTGGTAGCAACCCTACCAGAAAACCCATACCCTTGGAGTTTACAGTCCCTCAGAGCCCGCTAATAATAAGGGTCAGTTTCTCCCCTCTGCACAGCAGCACTTCCATTTAATCTCTTTGTGCCTGAGGAATTCAGCTACAATGGGATAGGCAAACAAATAGCTGCCAACATTTATTCTGGCAAATCTCCTCTTCCACTGTTATTATAGTGCATTCTTCTTCAGTAGAGTTACACTTTTCCAAATCCTCTGACGTCAGTGTGCTGAGAAGGGTGTAACTCGGCTCAGAACTTCACCGAAAGATTGTGGTCGCTTTCCCGCGATGAAGGCGAACGTCGGTCGGGCGCTTTCTCCGACGCCAACCCCGATTAACGCTTGGGACCGGCCCGCATCGACGGTCCTAAATAGTTGAGCAGTCGGGCGCCATCGATGCTTACCGCTCGAGCCAGATGCCGAATCATATTGGTTAAGTCGGTCAGCCGGTGTCTGGGGACACGCTTCTGGTTCCCGCGCTTCTGCTCCAGCGGGCAAGAGGGTAGTTTTGTCCGGTGGCCTCCTCAGCGACGCGACCGAGGTCCGGGGACAAGGTAAGTGCCGGGTGGGGAGGCGCATGCGAAGTCAGCCGCCATTCGTCGCAGTAGTGTTACGGCGGCGTTTAAAAAAGAGCCGCCTATTTGGGGAAACGCCGCTTCAGGTTGGCGCGGCGCAGGTAAGCGGCGCTGCTGCGTTGCAGCCGTTTCCTCGGTAAGCGGTCGACATGCGTCTGGAGACGGGCGCTCTTGCCGTCTCCAGGTCGCCATTTAATGCCCATGCGGAAACGGCCTGTGAAACAAGAAGAGATTCAACAGCAGATGTACTATTTTATCTTCAGCTGCATGTGGGGAACACTTATAGTAAATTTTTGGCTGCATGTGATGACAATCAACAATTTTAAGACCCTGATTCCCTTCTGTAATTTGCAGTGCATCACATAAATTTGCAGGTTGCCAAGTATTTTCTTCAGTCTTCCCTTCAGTTTGTCGCGGATTTAACCAATACCTTTTTTCCTCAAGATAAAACAAATTATTTCTTTTCTTCCTGGAGGTATAATATTTCCAACAGAGTGGCATGCTGGTTTTTTATTAATCTTCGGCTGAAACCAGTCCCCGCTTGTCTGAGACGGCTAGGGTTGATGGTTCTTCCACATTGTGGAAAGTCTTGAGGTCACAGAGATTCCCATAACATACCGAGCGGCAGTTGCAGCGTGCGCTTCAGCTGCTTGGATTTTTACGACTTAGTTGATTCGTATGGGCCAAAACAGTCAGGTGGAAAACGTGTGTGAAACCAGTATAAACCCTTTTACACCATTTTAAACCCTTTTCACACCGTTGCTTTTGGTCCATGCGAATTCGTCTAGGCCAGTTCATACGCAAAACTGTTGTGGGTGTTGGAGAATTTTCAGACTGATAGGGAACAGGAATTGCTGGGAGGAGAACCACTTTGTCAAAACATCCCGTTTCTGTGCATGTAAGCAGTTGCTTGGATCGGAAAATATTAGCCTGTGATCTTGCTGTTCTTTTCTACCTTAAAAAAAACTCCTCTGCATCTGGTGGTCCTTTCCCCACCTCACCTTTGCCCGGTATTTGCTGCGGCAATTCGCGTAAGCGCCAATTCTGGCGCCACGCCTTTGAGTTTCCACCCTAATCACCGCTTCAAGCGGGTTTCATCGTGCGCCATTTCAAAAGGTGCTGCCAGGAATTCCACATGTCGAGGGACGGGAGAGGCAGCGTCCAAGGCTGGGCGCTCTTCGCTGCCCCTGAAGTGGGGAAGGAGCTGGACCCCGGCTACTTGAGGAGTAGCTGGGCTTGTGGAAAGTGGGGAAAGGGCTCAGATTCTTCGCCTATCAAACCACAGGTAAAAGCACAAAAAGCAGACCAGGTGGTTTTCCTTGTTCCGCGAACAATCTCCACTGGAGATCAGATCACACCAATACGTTCCTCAACATTAAAGTCGCATGAGAAGCTGAAGCGCCATTTAATACCTGTTTTATAAATCATAGTCTGGGTTCCTGAAGTTCGAGTCCCCAAAGGAAATAATTTCTTTACAATAAGTGAGTGGTTAAAATGTGAAATTCGCTGCTGAGGACTAAAGTGATTGTCATAGGCACAGATAGCTTCAAAAGGAGATTAGATAGATTCATGAAGTTATCAGTGGCTATTAGGCCATGGAACCTTCAAGCATCCAGAGGCAGGAAACCTCTGCATGCCAGTACCAGGAATCAACATTGCAGGAACACCTTAGCCTTTGTTATTGGCCCTCCAAAATAAACTGGTTGGCCACTTCCATGTGGACAGGATGCCAGACCAGATGGATCACTGGACCATGTTCTTTGAAGCTCGAACCAAGCGCCAGTTGATCACTGACTTCCTTCCCCTGCAATAGCTTATTTAGGGTTGCCACTCATTAAAATGGATCCCCTGCCTGTCCTCCTTTAATATCCATTTGGTCTGCAGAAATATCCTACTTAGGGTTGCCTGCACACTGCAAATTTTGTTGTTGTTGTTGGGACAACACAAGGACTTGGTAGCAAGCACACCATGGCTCTGCTTGGTTGGCCACCAGAACATACCGGAGAAGTAGCTTTAGTTCCCTGCTCCTGTGCTGTTACCACATCATTGGCTCACACAACAGAGGCTAATCATTTCACTTACATGGCTACATATAAGTTTCACAGCGGGGCCAACACTGACTACATGGATGTTCAGAAAGACCTAAAAGCAGGGACGTAGGTATAGATTTTTTAGGGGGGGGGGCACCCCTAGCGCATGGCCACGCCTCCCCAAGCCCCGCCCCTGGCCTAGCGCTTATAAAAGCAGCTCTCCGGGGTCGGGGATGGCAAACTCCCCCGGCCTGCCCTTCTCACAGGGATTGTTTGGGGATTCTCACGATAATCAATTCAGGTTTGCGAAGTTTGGTTCAGGGGGTCCAAAGTTATGGACCCTCAAAGGTGTAGCCCCCATCTTCTATTCAGTCTCATTGAAAACAATGGGTGATGGGGCACTCCTTTGGGAATCCATAGCTTTGGACTCCCTGGACCAAACTTCACAAAACCTGGGTGAAAATAGTAGAGACTCTCCTGGATATTACATCCTGTGGTTTGAAAGGAAGGTTGGTTCAGGGGGTTCAAAGTTATGGACCCCTCAAAGGTGTAGCCCCCCATCTTCTGGCTAGCTCCCCATTGGAAACAACAATGGAGGATGGGGGCACCCCTTTGGGAGTCTGATAACTTTGGACCTCCTGAACCAAACCTCACCAAACCCGGTAGTAATATCACTGTGAGAGTCCCCAAACAATTCCTGAAAGTTTGGTGCTAAGCTAGTCTAAACAATGCGCCCCTGCAGGCTACAAACCAAAAAAAGCACTAAATGTTTTAAAAAACCCACAAACGGGTGTGGGCGTGAGCTTGGGACATGAATGGGGGGGTTTCAGTAAACCCGAGAACCCCCCCCCCTTGCCTACGTGACATGCCTCTACAAGAAATGCTCAAAGGGCAGCAGCTGCTTACAATCTTGTGGGGGGGTGGTTGGCACACAAAAAAAAAGACACAGTGTACATTTGGGAGGCACAAATTTCTTATTGTGCATGTGATGTAGATCCCTTGTGTAGTTCCCCAGCCAACCCAAGCACTGTGTGATTTGTACATCGATATTATTTTGTTTGTACAAGAACCATTAGCAATGCATGCCACAGGGAAGCAGTGGTTGGTCAGTTTCTCTGTTATGTGCATAATGAACAGAAGGCTAATGTGAAGATTTTTTTTAAAAAGCACACACAATAACATATAATATCACATGTATAAAATAGAGTGATACACAGTTAGGAGCTGTCAACTCTGATCTGGAGAATCTGGTTGGATTCCCCACTCCTCCACATGAGTGATGAATTCTTATCTGGTGAACTGAATTTGTTTTCCCGCTCCTATACCTGAAGCCTTCTGGGTGACCTTGGACTAGTCCCAGTTCTCTGAGAACTCTCTCAGTTCCACCTACCTCACAGGGTGTCTGTTCTGGGAAGAGGAAAGACAGAAGTTTGTAGGACACTTGAAGTCTCCTTACAAAAAAGAAAGCGGTATAAATCCAAACTCCTCCTCCTCCTCCTCCTCCTCCTCCTCTAATATGATTATGTATACGTATATGCACCAGAATGCCATTGATCCTTAGCCTGATAGGAGACCAATTAGGCAGCAAGAAGAAGGTAAATAATCTTATTGGCCCCCTTAGCAAACATTGATAAGAGCCAATCAAAAGTTAAATGTTTCAATCCCTCTTGAAACTATAAGTAGAACTAGATTAGTCAGCAAGAGGTCACACAGAGGGAAAGCTCTGAAAAACCTCAAATAACAGGGGCAGAGTTGAACTCCAGATACTGGCAGCAGAGAATTCTCTCAGGAGGTGGAAGGAGCTAGAGAGCTAAAAGATCTGTTGGCCTGTAGACCAGGGAGAGCTGAACAGCAGTGGACAGAACTGCTTCACAATACTCGGTATAATGCCCATTGGGCAAGTTATGCAGCTGCCCAGGGCATCACCTTGTGGGGCATCAAAAAATGCTTGGTTCTGCTTTTGGCATTTTTAGTGTTTTTTCACTTCTTGGCCCGCAGGGGCAATAACAGTTTTATTAGCGGCACCAAAAATTTCAGCGTTCTCATCAGGAGATCATCCCATGGCACGTCCCAAGTTTGGTGCAGTTTATTCAGGGAGTCCAAAGTTATGGGACTCCCCAGCAAGGGGTGCCCCCTATCCCTATTATTAATGGAAAGGAGGAAGGTTAGTTTTGAGGGTCCACAAATTTGTTCTCTGAATAGTCTCACAACCCGGGGTATCATTACGCCTCTGTTTCCCGAAAGTGAGACTTCGAAAGCTGCCTTCAGAAATGTAATTTCAGTTTCCGCAACCTCATTGATATAATGTAGAAAAACTCAATGCAGAACAAAGATTGTTGGGCTACTTTCGGGATGTTCTTGCAGGGAGGGTATTTTGATTTATCAGCAACTTCAGTTTCAGGGGAATCATCTTCAGCGAGAAATTTGTTATGATATTCTCATTGGCATTCAGTCCAAAGGCGGGACCCTCAAAAGGGTAGCCCCATCTCCCTTAGCAAAGAATGGGGAATGGGGCACCCCTTTGAGGGTCCATAACTTTGGGACTTTCCCAACCAAACTGCACCTCAAACCTTGGGGTCCCATCAGGACAGTTTCCAGATGATACACTGAAATTTTGGTGCTGATAAGATCAAAAATGCTCTTCAGCAAGCAACATCTTCAGAAATTTGCCCAAGCATCTTTGTTCTGGCATTGAGTTTCTGTAATAAGCTGTCAATGGGGGTTGCAGGCGTGGGGGCACATTAGAAGGCACAGACTCAAACTTTCAGTCTCATCAGGAGATTGCTCTGGATGATACCCCCCCAGGTTTGGTGCAGTTTGGTTTAGGGGGGGGGCCAAAGTTAAGGGACCCTCAAAAACTGTAGCCCCCATCTCCTATTAGCTCTCCATTGCAAAGCTCCTTATTGGCATAGAATACAGTACAACAATAATAAAAAAACGATTAAAAAAAGCATATACAATACAGGACATAAATGTTAGGTCGAAGGAAATCTACTGGTGTTTAGTACTTTCCAGGAGAAAGTCTGCTCACCATCAAGGTTACAGAGAGAAGGGATCAGGATTTTCCAACAAGTAGTGTGTAATTCCACTAAATCAGGGAGATGGGGTAAAATGTAAAGGAGTAAGATTCACATACTTGGATCTGATTTTCTTTGAATCTGAGACACAGTGTAGTAATTGGTGGGCTGTGAGATTCACCATCCGGGCCGAGCCATTGTTACATGGGTTAACAATCTTTAAATTCTTTTCTTTGCTTATTAAATCTGCCATGTAACAAGCAAGAAGGCATAACATTAAACCTGGCTTAGTGCATTATGGCTCTCCTTGAGCAGGGTTTATTAAGCAATACAGGTAGCGTGCCAAGTGGGAGAGAAAAAACACAGGGGAAAGCACGCTTCATTGCTGGTGATTAGGGTAGAGAACTCTCATCCAATAGTTGGACCTTTTAATTTTCTACAAGCTTCCTGAATAGGACAAAGGGCAAAGTGAATCCACCGACACTCCAATAGAGGCCATTTTTTCTTCAATTATGGAAAACCAGGGTTGGAATGGGTGTCAGAGAGCAGACGGTTGACCAGGGAATTACAGTCCAAGAGAAAATTACTTTGCAGCCAGAATTCAAAAGCCCCTCAGCCACGGGTTGATTCCAAGGAGTTTTGACCTAACTCCGGACATAGGGCACGCTAATTTGGGGATTAGCTCTCTATTGGAAACAATAGGGATGGGGTTAATTCCCTTTACAGTCCATAACTTTGGACTCCTTGAACCAAAACCTCACCAAACTTTGGGGGTAGCATAAGAACCGGTTCCCCGATGATAATGCTGAAATCTTGGTGCTGATATAAGTTTAAAAAATGCACCTCCTGCATGCACCAATGTCCCGGTGTGCAAAAAAAATTTGGTCAGTGGTGTAGTGGTCGCCTACAAGCATCCAACTGTGGTTTTGCCTCCATAGGGCTGCCTTGCCCTTCATTATGCCCCTGGCCACAGCAATCTAGTTACAGCCAGCCTCAAGACAGACCACACAAGGGGCTGTTACATAGAAGCCCTGTAATGCGATTCCCTCCTCCTTAGAGCCCTTCAAGGTGGGCAGTCTATCAAAAACAAACAAACCAATAAATAAATGCTGGAAGAAGAGGCCTCAGAAGACTGTCTTAAAAAAAAAAATAGTGTGTAAAAACTTTCTATAAGTTTGCAATGACATATAGAATAAGAACAAGGCCAATTCTCCTGTACCCAATTCTGCATTTTGTCTATTGTTATACTGTTAGTGTTATATATATAAAAGAATTCAGTTGTCTGCATCTGTAAAGAATTGAGTTCTTCTTTTTTTCAGGAGGCAACCATTGAAGGCCCAACTACATTAACCAACCCAAAGCATCCGGACCATTTTAGTTGCAGCAACGTGCTCCAAGCAACCCAAGTAAAGCAGCGGCAAAATGGCTGACTACCTATCCCTAAATGAGGAGGCCTTGATCCAGAAGTGCCAAGAGAAGAACATTCCTCATGAAGGAAAATCTATTAGTGAGCTGAGAGTATTGCTGATTCAGAGCTGCACAGAAAAAGCCCCTGGAGCTGCTGAGGTGGGTGTTTCATGGGAAGTACAGCTAAGGAGAGAACAGATGGCTTGGAGAGAGAAGATGAGATGGAAGCAAGAGAAGCCAAAGAAAAGAGAGAGAGCTGGAGCGGCTAGGATGGAGCATGAGGAGAAAAGCACAGATGGAGATGGAGAAAGCCACTGACACTGAGATGAAGATCCCACAGCAGCAGTGGAGGAGTGAGATGGCATGCACAGAAAAAGCCCCTGGAGCTGCTGAGGTGGGTGTTCCATGGGAAGTTCAGCTAAGGAGAGAGCAGATGGCATTGGAGAGAGAGAAGATGGAGATGGAAGCAAGAGAAGCCAAGGAAAAGAGAGAGCTGGAGCGGGCCAGGATGGAGCAATTTGTGGAAAAAAAAAGCACAGATGGAGTTGGAGAAAGCTGCTGAAGCCGAAGTGGCTGTCCAACAGCAGCAGTGGAGGAGTGAGATGGCATCCCCTGCTGGGTCCTCCAAGTTGCCACTCTCAGGGAAGCAAAGCCTTGCTTCCAGAGATGATCCTCACACCTCCCTGAATACTTCTGAGAAAGCAGAGAGGAACTGGGGAGTGAAAGGAGAAGATTTCATGAGGTATATTTCCAGTCTTGCTAAACGGAAGTTGTAGGATTTGTATAATTAATGTCAGAAGAAAAATATCCTTCTTACATTGTTTTTTTTTTTAAAAAAATTAGTGTACGAAAGGTCTCATCTGAGTCCTGAATATTTCCGGATTTTTTTTTTTAAAAAAAAACCCGCAGCCCCAGTTTTGGGAATTTTTATTATAAAATATGTAGTGACTTGAAAGGTTGTGTTAAACAAATGGCTTAAAAGTGTTAAAGTAGATGGTTTTGAAGAAAAAGTGGATTTATTGGCCTTAGATCAGTTTATTATCAAATATCTTGGGAGACTGAAATGCCGTATATACTCATGTATAAGTAAAATTTTTCAGCACATTTTTAATGCTGAGCAAGCTCCTCTCGACAGAGGCCCTTTCCGCACTGGCCAAAAACGGCGGCCTGGGGACGGCAAAAATGCCGCCCCCAGGCCGCCGTTCACACAGGCGGCGCTGCTGAAATGCAGCAGCGCCAACCTGGCTCCCCTTCCCCTCCCTCAGGGCGGCGTCAGGCCCCTGGAGGTCGGAGGGCAGCGTGGGCGGGGCTTAGGAAGACAGCAGGGCGACGACGGCGACGAGGCAAGTAAGAGAGGGACAGGGAAGAGGCGGCTCCATGCGGAGCCGCCTCTCCTGTGCCGGCCTCTGCTGGGGCCGCTCGCATGCTTGCGTGCGAACAGCCTCCACCCCCACGCCGGCAGAATTCTTGCCGGCGTGAGGGCGCTCGGAGGCCTGTGCGGAAAGGGCTTTATATTCAGGTCATTAAATTTGTTTGTGTTTTTATTTTGCCGGCCAGCAGGGGGCGCAGTTTTTATGCTATCAGAACCAAAATTTCAGGGTACCCTCATACGACACTTCTGATGCTACCAGCCAAGTTTGGTAAAGTTTGGTTCAGGGAGTCCAAAGTTATGGACCCTCAAAAGAGGTGCCCTCATTCCCCATTGTTTTTAATGGGAGATAATAGTAGACGGGGCTACCCTTTTGAGGGGCCATAACTTTGGACTCTCTGAACCAAACTACACCAAACCTAGCTGGTATCATCAGGAGAGTGTGTTTATGAAACCAGCCAGGTTTGGTGAAGTTTGGGTCAGGGGGTCCAAAGTTATTGTTTACAATGGAAGCTAATTGTAGATTT
The DNA here is from genome assembly GCF_021028975.2 of Sphaerodactylus townsendi. Taxonomy (NCBI): domain Eukaryota; kingdom Metazoa; phylum Chordata; class Lepidosauria; order Squamata; family Sphaerodactylidae; genus Sphaerodactylus; species Sphaerodactylus townsendi. Next base: position 121,255,688 of record NC_059430.1, read on the forward strand.
TCCATCTATATATATAAAAAGCTTTCTGTGTATTTGTTGATGACAGGGTACCTCAGAAGCTGCTGGACGGATCGCCCCCAAATTTTCAGGGAGCGCTGCGCATCCATGCGAGATTGTTTCCCGCCAGTTGGAAGTCTCCTGTGACTCACCTGAGCCAGGTGAAACGCGAAAACAGGGGGTGGCGTCCACTGCGCATGCGTGACTCCTTGCAGCCGTTGGACACAGCCAGGGACCCGGCGCGAGAGGAAGGAGCGCGCGCAGGCCCGGAAAGTGCTACGACCCGCCTGCCGCGGGAAGACACAGAGGCCCAGCCAGTTGTGGCCGGTCCCATCCCCAAGCTCAGTGGGGCTGGAGGGAAGGGGAAAATCCAGAAATGCCGTGTCCGCCGCCTGCCGCCACGAAAACCCCTCCCCACCCCCACCCCTTGCTTTCCCGCTCACTTCATCCCAACGCAGCCTCAGTCACTCGGCAAAACGCTGCCCCGCCCACCGTGACAAACTTTCCCTCCATTACAGAGTTACTAAATATGTAAAAGGGGGCAGGAGAACTCAAAGTGGAAATATTCCACCTCATATGTCAAGGGTTTGAGCGTCAAGAGTCGTAAAATACACTTGACTCATTTCTAACACCCAAAACAAACTTTTCTTTGGATGCATTGGAATTCTCCCTTGCAGCACGAGAGGGGGCGCTGCGCCTTTAAGGAGGAGGGTGCCTGCCTGCCAGGCGGGGGTGGCTGCTTTCCTCCCTGCCTCCGGCCCTGATCTGCTGCCTCCCATGGCCAGGCTCGCCCAGTGGCTTCTCGGGAGCAGCGTCCGGCCGCCGGCGATGCACAGCCTGGGCCCTCCATGCGCCCTGGCCGCCCTTTTCCCACTGGGGCTGCTTCGGGCGGTGGCCAGCAGCGAAGCGTTGTGGGAAGCCAGCAGCAGCCGCCGACTCCGGCCTGCCGTGTGGCTCCTGCGCGGCCAGGTGCCGCCTGCCGCGGTGTCTTGGCAAGGTCCGCGCAGAGAGTCCAGGCGGCTCCTCCTGCTGGTTCCCCTCCGACAGCCACAAGGGCCGGGCCGCTTGCTCACTGAGGCCGCCCTGCAAGCCACCGGCCCGGCATGCCCGCTGGGGTCGCCAGCGGGAGCCGCCCCGGATCGCAGAAGGTGCGTGGAGGCCGGGGGCGGGGTGTCAGAGAAGACGCGAAGGCAGTGGGGGAGAGTCTCCGAACATGTGCAGAGTGCTTTCTCCAAACAACTCTCTCACTGCACTCACACACTTCAACACAACCACCTCATCTCACACACTCCTCTCTGCCCTCCCTCACAGCCACACTTCACACAGCC
>NC_059430.1:121257105-121289605 GCF_021028975.2 Sphaerodactylus townsendi
TGAAGTGTGGCTGTGAGGGAGGGCAGAGAGGGGTGTGTGAGATGAGGTGGTTGTGTTGAAGTGTGTGAGTGCAGTGAGAGAGTTGTTTGGAGAAAGCACTGTGCACATGTTCGGAGACTCTCCCCCACTGCCTTCGCGTCTTCTCTGACACCCTGCCCCCGGCCTCCACGCACTTTCTTCTGCGATCCGGGACAACTCCCAGCTACCCGACCCAAGCCCGAGCATGCCAGACCCGGTGGCTTGCAGAGGCGACCTCAGTGAGCAAGCAAGCCCGGCCCCTGTAACCGTTGGAGGGGAACCAGCAGGGAGGGAGCCGCCTATGGACTCACCGGCGCTTGGACCTTGCCAGGACACCGCGGCAGGCGGCCTGCCACCTGGCCAGCGCAGGAGCCACCACGGCAGGCCGGAGGTCGGCGGCTGCTGCTGGCTTCCTAGCAACGCAAGCTGCTGCCCACCGCCCGAAGCAACCCCAGTGGGAAAAGGGAGGCCAGGGCGCATGGAGGGCCAAGGCGTGTGTGCATCGCCGGCGGCCGGGCGCTGCTCCCGAGAAGCCACTGGGCGAGCCACAGCCCGTAGGAGGCAACGAGATCAGGGCCGGAGGCAGGGGAGGAAAAGCAGCCACCCCCCGCCTGGCAGGCAGGCACCCTCCTCCATAAAGAAGCGCCAGCGCCCCCTCTCGTGCTGCAAGGGAGAATTCCAATGCATCCAAAGAGAAGTTTGTTTTGGGTGTTAGAAATGAGTCAAGTGTGTTTTACGACTCTTGACGCTCAAACCCTTGACACATGAGGTGGAATATTTCCACTTTGAGTTCTCATGGCCCCTTTTACATAGTTAGTAACTCTGTAATGGAGGGAAAGTTTGTCACGGTGGGCGGGTGGCGTTTTACTGCCGAGTGACTGAGGCAGCGTTAAGGATGAAGTGAGCCCGGAAAAGCAAGAGGGGTAGGGGTGGGGAGGGGTTTCCCGTGGTGACAGGCGGCCCGGACCACGGCATTTCTGGATTTTCCCCTTCCCTGCAACCCACTGAGCTTGGGGATGGGACCCGACCACAACTGGCTGGGCCTCTGTGTCTTCCAGCGGCAGGCGAGGTCGTAGCACTTTTCGAGGCCCTGCAGCGCTCCTTCCTCTCAGCGCCGGGTCCCTGGCTGTGTCCAATGGCTGCAAGGAGTCACGCTTGTCGCGCCCAGTGGATGCCACCCCCTGTTTTTAGCGTTTCACCTGGCTCAGGTGAGTCACAGAAGACTTCCAACTGGCGGGGAAACAATCTCGCATGGATGCGCCAGCGTTCTCTGGTAGAGGCTGATCCGTCCAGCAGCCATAAGGAGATACCCTGTCATCCAACAAAATACACAGAAAGCTTTTATATATATATAGATGGAAAATCTACAATTAGCTTCCATTGTAAACAATAACTTTGGACCCCCTGACCCAAACTTCGCAAACCTGGCTGGTTTCATAAACATACTCTCCTGATGATACCAGCTAGGTTTGGTTAATAATTTAATTCAGAAAGAATCAAAAGTTATAACCCTCAAAAGGGTAGCCCCGTCTACTATTATCTCCCATTAAAAACAATGGGGAATGAGGGTACCTCTTTTGAGGGTCCATGCTTTGAACTCCCTGAACCAAACTTTACCAAACTTGGCTGGTAGCATCAGAAGTGTGGGTATGAGGGTACCCTGAAATTTTGGTTCTGATAGCATAAAAACTGCGCCCCCTGCTGGCCGGCAAAATAAAAACACAAACAAGTTTAATGACCTGAATATAAAGCCCTTTCCGCTGGGCCTCCGAGGGCCCTCACATCGGCAAGAATTCTGCCGACGTGGGGGGTGGAAGGCTGTTCGTGATGCATACTGTAATGCGAGCGGCCCCAGCAGAGGCCGGCACAGGAGAGGCTGACTGCGCCCGTGGAGCAGCCTCTTCCCTGTCCCTCTCTTACTTGCCTGCGATGGCCCGTCGTGCAGCCCTGCTGTGTACCTAAGCCCGCCCACGCTGCCCTCCGACCTCCAGGGGCCTGGCGCCGCCCTGAGGGAGGAAGAGCCAGAGTTAGCTGCTGCATTTCAGCTTGGCGCCCGCCGCAATGTCGAAACGGCGACCTGGGGGCTGACATTTTCTGATCCCCAGGCGCTGGTTTTAACTTCCAGTCTTGAGGAAGAGCCTCTGTCGAGGGGAGCTTGCTCAGCATTAAAAATGTGCTGAAAAATTCGACTTATACATGAGTATATACGGTATTTCAGTCTTCCAATATATTTGATAATAAACTGATCTAAGGCCAATAAATCCACTTTTTCTTCAAAACCATCTACTTTAACACTTTTAAGCCATTTGTTTAACACAACCTTTCAAGTCACTACATATTTTATAATAGAAATTCCCAAAGCTGGGGCTGCGGGTTTTTTAAATAATAATAATAATAATAATCCTGAAATATTCAGGACTCAGGTGAGACTTTTCCTACACTAATTTTTTAAAAAACAATGTAAGAAGGATATTTTTCTGACATAAATTATACAAATCCTACAACTTCCGTTTAGCAAGACTGGGAATATACCTCATGAAATCTTCTCCTTTCACTCCCCAGTCCCTCTCTGCTTTCTCAGAAGTATTCAGGGAGGTGTGAGGATCATCTCTGGGCGCAAAGGCTTTACACTTCCCTGAGGTAACCTTGGAGGACAGCAGGGATGCCATCTCACTCCTCCACTGCTGCTGTTGGACCTTCACTTCAGCTCCCAGCTTGGCTTTCTCCAACTCCATCTGTGCTTTTTCCCGCTCGTGCTCCATCCTGGCCCGCTCCAGCTCTCTCTTTTCCTTGGCTTCTCTTGCTTCCATCTCCATCTTCTCTCTCTCCAATGCCATCTGCTCTCTCCTTAGCTGAACTTCCCATGGAACACCCACCTCAGCAGCTCCAGGGGCTTTTTCTGTGCATGCCATCTCACTCCTCCACTGCTGCTGTGGGATCTTCACTTCAGTGTCCAATTTGGCTTTCTCCATCTCCATCTGTACTTTTCTCCACTCATGCTCCATCCTAGCCCGCTCCAGCTCTCTCTTTTCTTTGGCTTCTCTTGCTTCCATCTCCATCTTCTCTTTCCAACGCCATCTGTTCTCTCCTTAGCTGTACTTCCCATGAAACACCCACCTCAGCAGCTCCAGGGGCTTTTTCTGTGCAGCTCTGAATCAGCAATACTCTCAGCTCACTAATAGATTTTCCTTCATGAGGAATGTTCTTCTCTTGGCACTTCTGGATCAAAGGCCTCCTCATTTTAGGGATAGGTGGTCAGCCATTTTGCAGCTACTTTACTTGGGTTTGCTTAGACACGTTGCTGCAACTAAAGATGGTCGGATGCTTTGGGTTGGTTAATGTGGTTGGGCCTTCAATGGTTTGCCTCCTGAAAAAAAAGAAGAACTCAATTCTTTACAGATGCGAGACAACTGAATTCTTTTATATATATAACACTAACAGTATAACAATAGACAAAATGCAGAATTGGGTACAGGAGAATTGGCCTTGTTCTTATTCTATATGTCATTGCAAACTTATAGAAAGTTTTTACACACTATTTTTTTTTTTAAGACAGTCTTCTGAGGCCTCTTCTTCCAGCATTTATTTATTGGTTTGTTTGTTTTTTTTGCGATAGACTACCCACCTTAGCAAAGGACTCTAAGGAGGAGGGAATCGCATTACAGGGCTTCTATGTAACAGCCCCTTGTGTGGTCTGTCTTGAGGCTGGCTGTAACTAGATTGCTGTGGCCAGGGGCATAATGAGGCAAACTGTAGCCCTGGGCAAAACCTGAGTTGGATGCCCTTGCCCCCCCGTAGGCGACCCACTACACCACGACCAAATTTTTTTTTGCATGGGACATTGGTTGCATGCAGGGGGTGCATTTTTAAACATATCAGCACCAAGATTTCAGCGTATCATCAGGAGACAGTTCTTATGCTACCCCCCAAGTTTGGTGAGGTTTGGTTCAAGAGTCCAAAGTTATGGACTGCATAAAGTGCCCCATCCCCTATTGTTTCCAATGGGAGCTAATCCCCAAATTGCGTGCCCTATGTCTGGAGTTAGGTCAAAACTCCTTGGAATCAGCCGCTTGGCTGAGGGCTTTCAGATTCTGGCTGCAAATTAATTTTCTCTTGGACTGTAATTCCCTGGTCAACCGTCTGCTCTCTGACACCCATTCCAACCTGGTTTTCCATAGTGAAGAAAAAATGGCCTCTATTGGAGTGTCAATTGGATTCACTTGCCCTTTGTCCTATTCAGGAAGCTTGTAGAAAATTAAAAGGTCCAACTATTGGATAGAGAGTTCTCTACCCTAATCACATGACCAAAGAGAAACGTGCTCCCCATGTATTTTTCTCTCCCACTTGGCACACTACCTGTATTGCTTAATAAGCCCCTGCTCAAGGAGCCATAATGCACCAAGCCAGGTTTAATGTTATGCCTTCTGCCTTGTTACATGGCAGATTTAATAAGCACAAAGAAAAGGCTAAAGATTGTGCCCATGTAACCAATGAAGCTCGGCCCAGTTGGTGAATCTCTGGCCCACCAATTGCTACACTGTCTCAGATTCAAGAAAATCAGATCCAAGTATGTGAAGATCTTACTCCTTTACATTTTACCCCATCTCCTGGATTTGAATTAGATTACACTACTTGTTGGAAAATCCTGATCCTTCTCTCTAACCTTGATAGTGCTTGAACTTTCTACTGGAAGAGTACTAAACACTTAGTAGATTTCCTTCGACCTAACATTTATGTCCTGTATTGTATATGCTTTTTTTAATCCGTTTTTATTATTATTGTTGTACTGTTGTCTATGCCAATAAAGAGCTTTGCAATGGGAATAATAATAGGAGATGGGGCTACAGTTTTTGAGGGTCCCATAGCACTTTGGCCCCCCTAAATAAACTACGCCAAACCTGGGGGGGTATCATCAGAGCAATCTCCTGATGAGACCCTGAAAGTTTTGAGTCTGTGCCTTCAGAAATGTGCCCCCCACCGCCTACAGCCCCATTGACAGCAATTACAGAAAACTCAATGCCAGAACAAAGAATGGCAGGCAAAATTTCTGAGAGAGATGTTGCTGAAGGGGGCGCATTTTGATGTATCAGCACCAAAATTTCAGTGTATCATCTGGAAACTGTCCTGATGGGACCCCCAAGGTTTGGTGCAGTTTGGTTCAGGGGGTCCAAAGTTATGGACCCTCAAAGGGGGTGCCCCATTCCCCATTCTTTGCTAAGGAGATGGGGCTACCCTTTTGAGGGTCCATAACTTTGGACCCCCTGAACCAAACTGCACCAAACCTTGGGGGTGCCATCATAACAGTCTCGCAGAATCATGATTCCCTGAAAATTTGGTGCTGATACGTCCAGAATGCCACTCCCTGCAAGAACATCCCGAAATTTGCCCAACAATCTTTGTTCTGCGGTGAGTTTTTCTGCATTTGCTGTCAATGGGGTTGCAGGAAACTGGGGGCTTTTATTTCTGAAGGCACAGTCTCAAAACTTTCAGGGTCTCATCAGGAGACTGCATTAATGATACCCCCCAGGTTTGGTGCAGTTTGGTTCAGGGGGACCAAATTTATGGACCCTCAAAGCTTGTAGCCCCCATCTCCTATTAGCTCCCATTGGAAACAATGGGGGGATAGAACACCCACTTTGGGGAGGTCCATAACTTTGGACTCCCCTGAACCAAACTGCACCAAACTTGGGACGTGCCATAAGGATGATGCCTCCTGTTGAAACCTTTGAAATTTTGGTGCCGCTAATAGCCTAAACTGTGCACTACGGGCCAAAAATTGAAAAACACTAAAAATACCCAAAAACGAACCAAGCATTTTGATGCCCCCCACAAGGTGATGCCCTGGGCAGCTGCCCACCTTGCCCAATGGGCATTATACCAGTGGCTGTGGCTCAGTTCTGTCCACTGCTGTTCAGCTCTCCCTGGTCTACAGGCCAACAGATCTTTTAGCTCTCTAGCTCCTTCCACCTCCTGAGAGAATTCTCTGCTGCCAGTATCTGGAGTTCAACTCTGCCCCTGTTATTTGAGGTTTTTCAGAGCTTTCCCTCTGTGTGACCTCTTGCTGACTAATCTAGTTCTACTTATAGTTTCAAGAGGGATTGAAACATTTAACTTTTGATTGGCTCTTATCAATGTTTGCTAAGGGGGCCAATAAGATTATTTACCTTCTTCTTGCTGCCTAATTGGTCTCCTATCAGGCTAAGGATCAATGGCATTCTGGTGCATATACGTATACATAATCATATTAGAGGAGGAGGAGGAGGAGGAGGAGGAGGAGGAGTTTGGATTTATACCGCTTTCTTTTTTGTAAGGAGACTTCAAGTGTCCTACAAACTTCTGTCTTTCCTCTTCCCAGAACAGACACCCTGTGAGGTAGGTGGAACTGAGAGAGTTCTCAGAGAACTGGGACTAGTCCAAGGTCACCCAGAAGGCTTCAGGTATAGGAGCGGGAAAACAAATTCAGTTCACCAGATAAGAGTGTACCGCTCATGTGTAGGAGTGGGGAATCCAACCAGATTCTCCAGATCAGAGTTGACAGCTCCTAGCTATTGTATCACTCTGGCTATACATGTGTGTATATGTGTGTGTGTGCTTTTTAAAAAAAATCTTCACATTAGCCTTCTGTTCATTATGCACATAACAGAGAAACTGATATGCCTCTGCTTCCTGTGGCATGCATTGCTAATGGTTCTTGTACAAACAAAATAATCTCCATGTACAAATCACACAGTGCTTGTGTTTGCTGGGGAACTACACAAGGTATCTGCATCACATGCACAATAAGAACTTTGTGCCTCCCAAATGTACACTGTGTCTTTTTTTTGTATGTAACCACCCCCCACAAGATTGTAAGCAGCTTTAGCTGCCCTTTGGGCATTTCTTGTAGGCATGCACGTAGGTAAGGGGGGGGTTCTCGGGTTTGAAACCCCCCCATTCATGTCCGAAGCTCCGCCCACCCGTTTGTGGGTTTTAAAAACATTTTAGTGCTTTTTGGTTTGTAGCCTGCAGGGGGCGCATTGTTTGGGCTAGCAGCACCAAACTTTCAGGAATTGTTTGGGGGACTCTCCTGATGATACTACCCGGGTTTGGTGAGGTTTGGTTCAGGAGGTCCAAAGTTATGGACTCCCAAAGGGGGGTGCCCCCATCCTCCATTGTTTCCAATGGGGAGCTAATAGAAGATGGGGCCTACGCACCTTTCCCGAGGGTCAGCACTTTGGACCCCTGAACCAACCTTCCTTTGCTCCCTAGGATATAATATCAGGAGAGTCTCTACCTATTTCACCCAGGTTTTGTGAAGTTTGGTCCAGGGAGTCCCAAGCTATGGATTTCCCAAAGGAGTGCCCATCCTCCATTGTTTTCAATGGGGAGCTAATAGAAGATGGGGGCTACACCTTTTGAGGGTCCATAACTTTGGATTTGGGCAAACTTCACCAAAGCTCGTTAGTATCGTGAGAAACCCCAAACAATCCCTGTGAAAGAACTGAGCAGGGAGTTTGCCATCCCGGCCCGAACTGCTTTTATAAAGCTAGGCCAGAGTGAGGGCTTGAGGGAGGCGTGGCCATGCGCTAGAGGTGCCCCCTAAAAAAGTCACCACCCTCGTCCCTGCTTTTTTAGGTCTTTCACAGACATCCATGCTTGAGTCAGTGTTGGCCCAGCTGTGAGAACTTATATGTAGCCATGTAGGAGTGAAATGGTCCAGCCTCTGTTGTGTGAGGAGCCAATGATGTGGTAACAGCACAGGAACGGGGAACTAAAGCTACTTCTCGGTATGTTCTGGTGGCCAATAAGCAGAGCCATGGTGTGCTTGCTACCAGTCCTTGTGTTGTCCCAACAACAACAACAAAATTTGCAGTGTTGCAGGCAACCCTAAGTAGGATATTTCTGCAGACCAAATGGGTATTAAAGGGACAATGAGAGGGATCCATTTAATAGGTGGCAACCCTAAATAAGCTATTACAGGGGAAAGGGGAAGTCCGGTGATCAGCTGGCCCTTGGTTCGAACTTCAGAACATGGTCCGGTGATCCATCTGGTCATTCCTGTCCCACGCCATTGGCCAACCAGTTATTTTGGAGGGCCAATAACCAAAGTTCTGGGTGTTCCTGCAATGTTGATTCCTGGTACACTGGTATGCAGAGGTTTCCTGCCTCTGGATGCTTGAAGGTTCCATGGCCTAATAGCCACTGATAGCTTCGTGAGTCATCTAATCTCCTTTTGAAGCTATCCATGCCTGTAGCCATCACTTTAGCAGTGAATTTCACATTTTACTCACTCACTGTGTAAAGAAGTATTTCTTTTGGGGACTCAGGCTTTGGGAACCCAGACTATGATTTATAGTAGGTATTAAATAAGCGCAGCTTCTCATCGGCACTGTGTTGAGGAACATTATTGATTGTGATCTGATCTCCAGTGGGGTGTTGCAGAACAGGAAAACCACCTGGTCTGCTTTTGTGCTTTTACCTGTGGTTTGATAGGCAGAGATCACAGGCCCTTTCCCCACTTTCCTTAAGCCCAGCTACTCCTCATAAGTACTTGCGGGTCCAGCCTCCTTCCCACTTCAGGGGCAGCGAGAGCGCGGCCAGCCCGGCCGCTGCCTCTCTCCGTCCCCTCGACAATGTAGAATTCACTGAAGCGCCTTTTGAAGTAAAGCACTTTTGATGAAACCCAGCACGGAAGCTGAGATTAGGTAAGGGAAACTCAAAGGCGTGCCAGAATTGCTTAGCGCTTACGGAGGAATTACCGCAGCAAACCTCGGGCAAAGGTGAGTGGGGAAAGGGCCACAGATGCAGGGGTTTTTTTTAAGTAGAAAGAACAGCAAGATCACAGGCTAATATTTTCCGATCCAAACGGCAACTAACATGCACAGAAGCAAGGATGTTTTGACAAAGTGGTTCTCCTCCCCAGCAATTGCTGTTCCTATCAGTCCTGAAAATTCTCCATAAGCAGCGGTTTTGCGTATTGCAGACACTGGGGCGGAATTCATGGGCCAAAACAGCAGTGTGAAAAGGGTTTAAAATGGTGTAAAAGGGTTTATGCCACTGTTTTCACGCACGTTTTCTACGAGCTGTTTTGGCCCATCTGCAATCAACCTAAAGGTCATTAAAATCCAAGCAACTGGTACTGCACACTTCACAGCTTCCCCAGTATGTTGTGGGAATCACTAGCTGACCCTCAAGACTTTCCACAGTGTGGAAGAACCATCAACCCTGGCACGTCTCAGACAAGCGGGATCTGGTTTCAGCCGAAGATTAGCCAAAACCAGCGTACCACTCTGTTAAAAGCTGCTTATACCTCAGGGAAGAAAGAAATAATTTGTTTTACATCGCGGAAAAAGGGTATTGGTTAAATCCACGACAAACTGAAGGAAAGACTGAAGAAAATACTAGCAACCTGCAAATTTATGTGATGCACTGCAAAAGAGCCACAGAAGGGGCCTCAGGGGTCTTAAAATTGTTGATTGTCATCACATTTGTGAATTTACTATAAGTGTTCCCCACATGCAGCTGAAGATAAAATAGTACATCTGCTGTTGAATCTGTTCTTGTTTAGCAGGCCGTTTCCGCATGGGCATTAAATGGTGACCACGGAGGCGGCAAAAGCGCCCGTCTCCAGGCATGTCGCCACCAGTATGGCTACAGCGCGAGCAGCTGCAACTTTAACGCGCCATATAGCGCCATCCTCCGACCTGAAGCGGCGTTTCCCCAAGCTTAGGCGGCTCTTTTTGAAGCGCCGCCCAATACTACCCGGCGAATGGCGGCGGCTTCCGCGCTCCGCCTCCCCACCCGGCACTTACCTTGTCCCGGGCCTCGGATGCGTCGGCAGGAAGGCCTGGGGACCACGCTCTAACCCTGCGCCCGCTGGAGCAGGCAGCGCCAGAACCAGGGGCGTGTTGAACCACCGGCTGACTGCCTTGACGGAAATATCGGCACGAGCCAAAGCGGTTCCGTGGCGCCCGGCTGCTCAACTGTTCCCAGGACCGTCCGTCGCGGGCCCGGTCCCAAGCGTTAATCAGGTTGGCGTCGGAAAGCGCGCCGACCGGCCGTTTCCGCCTTCATCGCGAGAAAGCGATACACAATCTTTCAGTGAAGTTCTTAGCTGAGTTATACCCTCCTCCAGCACGTGACTGAAGAGGATTTGGAAAAGTGTAACCCTACTGAAGAATGCACTATAATAACAGTGGAAGAGGAGATTTGCCAGAATAAATGTTGGCAGCTATTGTTTTGCCTATCCCATTGTAGCTGAATTCCTCGGGCACAAAGAGATTAAATGGAAGTGCTGCTGTGCAGAGGGAGAAACTGACCCGCTTATTAGCCGCGGGCTCTGAGGGACTGTAAACTCAAGGGTATGGGTTTTCTGGTAGGGTTGCTACCAGAGAGCCAGCATGGTGTAGTCGTTAAGAGCAGGTGCACTCTAATCTGGGTTTAATTCCCCACTCTGCCCCTTGAGTTGTGGAGGTTTATCTGGTGAACTAGATTAGTTTGTGCACTCCAACACATGCCAGCTGGGTGACCTTGGGCTAGTCACAGTTCTTTGGAGTTCTCTTAGCCCCACCTACCTCACAGGGTGTTTGTTGTGAGGGGTGGGGAAGGGAAAGGAATTTGTAAGCCCCTTTGAGTCTCCTACAGAAGAGAAAGGGGGGATATAAATCCAATTTTTTTTTCTCTGGTGATTTGTGGGTGAAACTTGAGGAAGGGAAGGAATTCAGCAGGTTATAAGGGCATCTCCACCCTCCCAAGTTGCAGTTTTCTGTAGGGAAACTGATCTAGGTAATGAGCACATCAATTGTAGTTCCAGGAGATCTCAAGTCTCCCACGTAAGGTGGAAATTTGCAAAGGCGTTTCCGCCGCGGCCCAAAAGCGACGGTACCTGAAGTAAAAAGCGCCCGCCACAGACGCCCGTTAGCTTACAAGGCGACCTGACTGCGGCTTCCGTCCCCAGAGGCGTCAGAGCCGCCCTAAACAGCGCATAACCCTTTAAAGTTTAGCGGCAGCGCCCGCCCGGGAGATGCTGTACTCCCTTCTCCGTCCCGCTACGTTGTCCCCGCATTAGGTAAGCCACTGCTGGCCGCCGAGCCCATGCGCTTTGTCCCTCCGACCTCCAGGGTCAGAGGGCGAAGCGTGGTGACTCGGCAACAGCGACGACGAGGGATGAACGAAGAAGGAAAATGGGCGACGGCTCGTCGCGATGAAGACGCCTACCGTTTGCCGGCCTGTCCAGAATACGTTCACATGCTTGCATCGCGAGCGGCCCCTCCGCTATCTACCTTGAATTCTTGCCGGCGTGGAGGCCATATACGACGTCGGAAACGGCCAAAGGCTTCTGAATGGATTTTGTCAGATGTTATTCAGTTAAGTCACCTGCTTCCTGCTACAGGCATAAATAAACACATTTTTAAAAGCTGCCTTTTTTATTTATGAATACAGCCTGACTGTAATTTGTGTCTGGTATAAAAATATACCTACAAGAGCTCTCTATCAATGAACTACTTTTTTTTTTTTATTTAACATGCCTTTCAGCCTTTGGATGAATTATACTTCCTTCTGCCTCCAGCTTAAATTCAAAATGGTGTCTCTGTTTAGCTATTACCCTTCTCTTCTACCAAACTTTTCAAACATATGACAGCGTCTGATTCTCCCTGATTTTTTTTTCTAAAATGCTTATTTTGGATATTTTTGCCAGATACTGTAGCTACTGACAAACTGTAAAGCCTGTGAACAAGTTAGACATCAAAATAGATTTGCTTACCAATTTTAGCAAAGAGCTGCATTGCAAAGCAGGTGTTGGTTGAGATTCCTTCCTTCTTTGCTCCTTCGAACTCCCTGGTGTTCTGAGGAAAGCTTGGACTCTGACTGGAAATGAAAGAGAAAGCAATCTTGTTTTTATAGAGTTCTTCTGTCTGACACCCTACTATGACACCTTCTGTTTGACACACCTGAAGTAAATAAATCACATGATTCTTTGAGGTTAAGGTTGCAGGATGGTTTCAACAAAAACACTAGACACAGCAGTGGCGTAGTGTCTAAGAGCAGGTGCACTCTGATCTGGAGGAACCGGGTTTGATTCCCAGCTCTGCTGCTCGAGTGGTGGAGGCTTACCTGGGGAATTCAGATTAGCCTGCAATGCTGCCTCCCTACACACATCTGCAGCTGGGTGACCTTGGGCTGAATCACAGCAGCTTTTTCAGGACTCAGCCCCACCCACCTCACAGGGTGTTTGTTGTGAGGGGGGAAGGGCAAGGAGATTGTCAGCCCCTTTGAGTCTCCTACAGGAGAGAAAGGGGGGGATATAAATCCAAACTCTTCTTCTTCTTCTTGATGTAAAATTGTCAACCAATATTATCAATAATTTGTCAAAATGCATAAATGTTATGATTATTGTTATGCCAAATAAAGGCTTATAATAATAAAAAATGCATAAATTGTCAAAATGCATAAACACACACACACACACACACTAAATAGAAAACTGTCATGTCATTTTAATGGAGGTCTATGTGTGGAACTGAGTCACTGAAGCTTTTAATGGCATGGAGAAAAATAAAATGCTGTTAAGCCTTGATTAAAGGGACAAGACTTTCCTACCAAACAGCTGGTAACCCTAACTAGAATCTATCCAGCCCTCCTCTGACATTGCCAAACCCTGCTCTACAACAGCTCCCCCTCCCATGTACAGATTTGTGTGTTTTAAATCATTGTTCAGCAGGCAGAAATTCAACAGACAAAGCCCGTCATAGGTTATGTTTTCTTCATAGTGCTATTTACATAGCAACTGAAAAGAAACAAAACACTCATTCTTGATCATATCATTGTCTCCAGGGGACAAGCAATACAATGTCTGTATAGACATTGTTCAAAACTGATCAGCTGGCAACCGTGGATATATCTTGCTAGACTTCCCAATCGTCTATCATGAATGTTGGAACATGTTGCCCAAGGGAATTCATCTATTTCCATCTATTGTTTTCTTCTGCTATCAGATGAAGACTTGGGGGGGGGGGGGGGCTTACCCTCAAAAACTGCCCTTGACAAGGGACTGCTGCAGTAAAGGATCATTGTTATTGAGGCACACACTAGTCAATTTCCTCCTGCAAAAGCAACTGCCCTTGTCAATTTCACTGACTCCTGACTGCAGACACATAAATTGCAGCCAATTTATGGCAACGCCATAGGGTTTTCAAGGCAAGAGAGATTCAGAAGTGGTCTTCCATTGCCTTCCTTACATCATGCCCTGATATTATTCCTTGGTGATCTCCCCATCCAAATACTGGCATGGGTCAGGATTGATTAAGAGTGTGTGGCTTGTCTGGCGTCACCCTGAAAACTTTCTATGGCACTTGTGGGGGGTCCTTGTCTGACATCTTAACCACAAGACCAATGCTATGGCAGCAAAGACAGTGACCCTAGTTAGAAAGAACCGAGGGAATCAGCATGTGTGAGCCAGACTTGGGCTCTAAGCACAATCCAGTGAGGTTTGTGATCAGGGAATGTGCTGCTGTATCCAAGATTTTAGTACCACAAAGCTGCCAGAGGGAACAGTGCCTTACCATCTCATATCAAAGAAACACATTGGTGGAAGCTTTCAAGCTTAATGAATGACACTGTTTTGAGTGGACCTTGGGGATATATGAGAGTGGGATGGGCTGGTGCAGAGCTTCTGGCAAAGCATTTTCTTTCACTCACTTCTGCTTGGTTTGCCAATAGGTTGAGATCTTCCACTATTGGGCAAAAGAGCCACTGCAGAAGCTACCCATCATTAGGAGAATGCAGGCATGAGATGGTCCATGTTACCAAGCCCCTCCCCAGGTTCTCACCTCTGGGAACATTTCATTCTGTCTGGGAAGGCGTCTGGAGACTCACTTTCCCTGAAGGCCAGCCTTCATCCAGGAGTGATGCAAACTCTGGAACTGTGGGACTATTGGGTGGGGGGTGGAGGTGGGGAGCTCCAAGCACACCACCTCTGCCAGATCCATTTAGGAAGCCACTCAGAATCACCAGATCCATTAGCAAGCTCCCCAGAGCTCCCCTCTGCGCACTGTCATTCTGGTTTGGGGTGGGATCCGCAGTGTGCTGCCCCTGAAGCCATCCTTCATCCAGATTTGATGAAAACTCCTGCAGGGACTCTGGGACCTATTGGGGAGGGTCAAGCACATCACTGCCCTGCGACTTTTACCATCATGACACCAGTGTAGCCACAGGAGTAGTTCAATGCCACTTTGGGGGGGCAATGATTCCAGATGTAGCAGAAGCATCCTTGTGACTGGGATAAGAACCTATGGAAGCTGCTTTTTTGGACACCAGGGGTTGAAACAAGAAGAGGTATAGTTTGGGGCTCAGTCCATACAAGCTCATCTATGGTCAACCAGATCAGAGGACAGCTAGAATTAGTTGAAGCACTGTGGGAGAAGGAATCAGACCCCAACTATTGTGGAAGATAAATAACTCACCCCGGGAAATTTATTTATTTATTTATTTATTTATTTATTATCAATTTTATATACGCCCCTCCCCGAAGGAATCTAGGCCGGTGAACATCATAAAACAAACAATCACATTAAACCCAGTTAAAACAGCAGAATGAAACAAATTTTACAGTGGTAGGTCCAGCATAAAACTTCATACAATATAATAAGCCCACCCTGGAAGAAACAAACCCAGAGAGCTGAGGCCCCATGGGGCCCAGAGATGTAAAGGAAGGAGAGCGCCTTACATCAGCTGACCGGCCCCTCAACGCCGGTGGAACAATACGGTCTTGCAGGCCCTACTTGAACTCTCAAGATCCCGCGGGGGGTGAATAACAGTGGTAAAGTGTTCCACCAGAGCAGGGGCCAGGAGCTGTAAAGCCCTGGCCGAGGTGAAACCAGCACCCGCATCATGAAGGGGCAGGGGACCACCAGCAAGTTGGCCTCTGCCGAATGCAGAAGGCGATAAAGGGACATATGGGGTAAGAGGCTGGTCCCGGAAAGATGCACGAAAGGTCCCAGGCTGCGTGGGCTAGCAAAGGTGAGCCACCCGCGCTACCTGCAGAATACGGCTTTGGACCCCTTGAGGATCCAGCCAAAGCGGACACACTGAGAAGTTGTGGTTTTAACAAGAATGCACATCTGTAGAAATTTAAGGAAGGAGACTTAGTCCTGGTTTTTGAAAACCTCACAAGGGTTTTCCCTGACTGTCAGCAGCAGGAGAGACAGTTTGCAGAAGCCCGAAACCGAGGGGGAAAGACAAGGATCTAGGTTCAGGTTCAGGTGCAAAGTCAAAGGCTCATCTGCAATTGAATGGTGTGTAATCAAATATAATTTGATAATGTGGTAACCAGAGGTCATGACATGAAATAAACATTCAATATGGACCACACACAGAAAAATTGAAGCTGATGTCCAGACAGCAGAGATTGGCTCCCCTGGAGAGAAAAGGCAGCTTTTTGGGGGGGGGTGGATCTCATGGTATCAAGACCCCACTAAGCCCTCCCTCCACTCAATTTCTTCCCTCTCCTTACACTCCACTTGCACAAACCCAGAGATTTCCCAAGACAAGAGTTGGCAACCCCTAGGCAAGACCCAGTAGTTCTCTACTAATTTTCACTTAAGGGCAGGGTCTGGAGGCTCACTTTCCCTGAGGAGCCAGCCGTCATCCAGAATTGATGCAAACTCTGGGACTGTGGGACTGTGGGTGGGGGGGTGGAGAGGAGGCTCAAGCACACCACCTCTGCCAGATCCCATTTAGGAAGCCACTCCAGAATCACCAGATCCATTTAGAAATGAATGATGCAAACTCTGGGACTGTGGGACTATTGGGTGGAGGTGGAGTCCCCATAGTGCTACCCCCCTCATGCCAAAAAAAGTACATTGGTGGAAGTTTTGTAACCCTCCTGACCTGTGGTGGCATGAAGGTGGAGAGTGGATCTTTCTACTAAATTTCTTTTCTCCTTAAGCCCGCAGCTAAAGCTACCTTTTGCTCTACAGCTAATTTCCCCTAGCGTTGCATCCCACCATTTTGGGTAGCACTTTCAGAAGAAGCTTGGTGTCGGGCTCTGCATGCATCCCTTGACATACAACAATTGGGACATCTACACAGCTCGCTGCAGATGGCCCAATTTCCTCCCTCCCCTCAGACTTTTTACTCTGCACTTTTACTTCTATTCATTTCTATTTTAAAAAAGAAAGAAAAGAAAGAAAAACAATTTATTTCCTCTCACTTAATTTTACTATGTTAACTTATCAAATTAAAAACAGTAGAGAGCTTACCATAATTTATCTAATAACCAAGCATTTAGTATCTGGCTGGATAGATTGTCATGTCATAGGTTTTTTGAAATATGAAATCCGACCATGAGACGCCATATTTGAGTACCCCCAGTCCACTGGTACCCCTGACCTCCTTAGGCTTTAAGGTTGAATCAGGTGCTGCCGGGACTGGTATGTGCTTCCTGTCAGATACACTTGGTCAACTGCAGGCTTCCAGAGTCGCGCTGGGCATGCTGAGGCCGGATGTGAAACATAAAGTGGGAAGGTGCTCAGAACTCAGCATTCTTCCTGATCATGATATTTGTTTCATTAATTCAAGTAGACTATGGTACAGAGCCATTTTGGATATAATTGTTATAGCTCAAGGAACATTGTCCATCATTTCAGTGTAATGCCCAATGATCGGCACTCATACATATAACTGTGATATTTCACGATCAATTCTTCATTTTCGTTTTGAAACAATTAGGTTAAATGCATTTTCATCAACTGCATAAAATTTAAAATTTAAAACCCTGCAAAATTCCCCGGAGATACTCATCTTGTCAAAATCTTTCTCAAATGCTTATAGGATTGTTGGTTTGTGGTATATCTCAAAGTTTCCAATATGTTTTATAAATATCAAAGAACATGGGGTTCAACCTATCTACGTTCATCCTCAATTCGCAGCTCATTCTCATTCCCGGATTCATAGCACTCTTGTTCTTTACTCAGAAGCCTCAACAACATTATAATTTCCTTTTCATTCATTTGAGCATCGCTTTTAGCCATAAAATTTGATTAATTGATCGCAAAGGTAGCACATCAAAAAAGAAATCAATGTCGGTAGAATGAGAATCTGATCCCTATGGTTAGAGACTCATTCATACATAATGGTGCTTTCATTTGGCAGCTTCTGACTCGGGTGTCCTGATAAGAAACGCTTTGTTCCAACATAGCAGGTATTTTAAGATCTTTAAGCTTTTGGCCCGGCTATAGCATAAAAGAAATCTTTGTGACATTCGTAGAATATTGGGCGTCGATATACAAGATCATTTTCTTTGACTGTTTGGGATATCCATTATCAAAGCTTGTTTCCGCCGATAGTACGACATCATATAACACGCTTCAAATTAAAATATAGATCTCACTCTGAATGTTTCCTATTAAATTCCTTGAAAGTCTTCAATAACATCATCACATTGGCACTAGGGTACTTCACGTAATATCTTTACTTCTTCTTTCAGTGCGGTCCATTATTCCCACTATTTGTTCTTGATTTGGAATCCGGTCTTTGTTTTCCGCCACAATCATCAACCTATCCTCATCTTATCTTTGACATAACTTTGAACTCAACTCAGTACAAAAGAACGCTTCGAACCACTTCTGTCACCAGGTACTTTCGCTTCCTTCCGCCGGTTTTATCATGAATTTTCATTCTTGTTTCCTACATTTGTTGCCAAAAGCCAGCTTCCCCGCTATTGCATCAAAACATATTTTCCGAAGCTCAATCCTGTTTTTGGCTGAAGTGGGTTAAAGCCTTCAAAGACACACCTATTTCTTTTCAACTCAATCATTTTCATTACTTTTCCTTCGGTACAGAATGGATGCACATTCCACTTTTAACAAAACAGCAAAGCAGAGTTGAAAATACGTATACATATCGCGGGAATGTCTCAAACTGGCGATCTTACTATTATTTAGCCTTGTTTCCAACACTTTACATCCTCTCTACTGCTTTCTGCAAAATTCAAGTTCTAGTCCTATGCTTCCTGTACCAGAAAAATGCGTGTTCGCAAACTACTGTTTTTTAAACGAACATACGGCTCCTAGCTCATACCTCATTGCATATGTATCACACCCTACCGGTGCCTGGTGTTTTGTCAATCTATTAGATTTTCTTCAATTCTGGTTGCTTTGAGATTATCCAGGATAGAGTGGGCTCTTTCATTCTCCACTGGTAGTTAAGTTTCGCCAATGTTAATGTCCACAAAATGGGATTATGATCAGAAACCACTCTAGGTTTTAATTATTATTTGTTAGTATTGACCCTAATTTTTGATGCCCAGACCATATCTATTCTAGCATGGGAGTAGAAATTTATTTGAATAAAAGGGTAAAATCCTGCCCTTCCTTCTTTCAATCTCCATTATCGTATACACTTAGGTCCTTCATTAATGCAAAAAAAAGATTTACGGTAACTTCCCATCTTTGCTCACTTTATTCTGTAGTTTCTTTTTCCTATTAACCAGATTTCTTTTATCCAAGTCTGTCTACCACTCCGATTAAAATCGCCTACCATTGCAATTTGTAGTCTGGAATGTTATTAATTTTTGTTTAACTTCCTAGTAGAGATAACACATTTACTTGCGATCTTTCTTGCATCTCCCTTCCACCTAGCTCTTCCTTTTCCCCCTTTACTCTTATTTTTCCTTAATGTCCCGGGGACTTGCTTTTGGTTAGAAATTCTTGAACCTGCAGTACTGTAACAAGCGTTAATCCTCATCTCTTTCCTCTTCTGGAATTATCCATCTATATTTCACTTTTCTTCCTGCAGAAGAAAAGTGGTTGGCTAATGATAATCCTTGTGTCTTTGTTGTATTGAGACAGGAAGCTCTTTCATTATTATAATTTTATACTCTGGTTTCTCCTTCCAGATCCGCATAAAATCTTTAAGCCTTTTGCTAAAGGGTTCCAAACCTTTTGAACCTGTGGGCATTTTATTGATTTCAACATAGTTTGTTGGATGCAGGTAGAGCCAGTTAAAGAATAGATGGCCACAGCATATATTCAGTGTGACAGTGAGCATCCTTGTAAAGTGGTGGCAGCTGAAGATTGCCAGAGGGTGTTGTTAAAAAGTCATAAGGGTGAATTCAAACTCGATGGGACATATTTTTGAGAGGTGGTCTATTAAGAATATGTAGTGCAGTGTGATGCTTTTATCTGTGGGTTTAATATATGGTCTGATGACATTTTCCAATTTGAGAGTTACATATGCGGTATCCAAAGAGAATTATTACCAGATGTTATATCTATTGTGCTGGAAAATTTAATACAGATTTTGTTCTCTCAGGAGCTGTTACTCCAGTGTGGGAAACCTGTCATTCCACTGCTAGAGCACAATTCTTTTTTTCCAGGAGCTGTCATTCTGGTGAGGACTGCCTCTCATATTCATGCGAAGCAGAGATTCTGTTCCCCAGTGTGTCATTCCAGTGTGCAATCTGTCATTCCAGTGCCTGAGCACTGGTCTTTCCACTAGGGCGTCTTTCCACTGTGGGGATGTGTGTTCCAGTAAAGGGGTAGTCTATATATGGAAACAGAATGCTACATTTTTTCTTTGCTACCTTTTCTGCTGTAAAGGTATTTCCATGAAGCCCATGCAAAGTCAAGTGAGCCTTCCAGCCTCTTGCTCTGTTTCCAATGGCCAATCCATTGTTCCTTTTAATATATCCCACTGTAGAGAGGCAAGGTTACTCTGGGTGCATTTCTTCAGGTGTATGAATTCACATAAAATGGAAGCTGGGGACCTTTTAATGCAAATTTATGCAGGAGAAGGAAGCAAACCCTCTCACTCTCTTTTTCCTCATTATGTTTTCATTTTACTAACTCAGTCAGGTTCTGATATAAGAACTTATCAGAGCTAGCTAGGAGATGCATGGAAGCGTGTGTGGGAATAAAGGGAGATCACGGTCAGAGGGCAGGGTTTTGCTCCATTTAACAAAGCACCTTTCTATGCACAGAAACAGGCTGAAGATGCACATATGAATTAAGGTGACTTGGTCTGGGTTGGAAAATTCCTGGAGTTTCTGGGAGGAGCCAGCGGAAGGGACCTCACATCGGCGCGTAATTCCTATAGAATCCACTTCCGTTTGCTCGAAGAAGCGGATCTCTGAATCCAGAAGATCATCTGTAAAGCTGGGACATCTTCGGCCACTCGCAAATAGAAATGAAAGTTTCCTTCAGTGGTGTCGACCTGAAGTACCACTGCAGCAGTGATTTTCATAGAGGCAAGCCTTTTTTTTTGGGTAGTTTGCCATTGCTTTCCCAGCTATTCTTGCCCCATAGCGTCCATTTCAGTCAATGTATACGATGATAGTATTGTGGGAACTAGCAGTCTAGAGTCAGTAGAGTCGGCCTTAGCAGCAAGAGCACTCTGTTTGGCAGATAGAGGACCATTGGCTAATACATTACTAGAATCTTCTTGTTGGTGCATTATCAAATCCTTATCCATATTGGTCAAAGAAGGTTGTAATAAATGACTTATTTTATTAGGGCATGGTGTTATTGCTACTTCTCCTACCTGAGGTAATTCTACAACTGCCTCAGGTGCTTCTTGCCCAATAGTTGTTTCAGTTATAACCAAAACTTCCTGTAAGTCCTTGTTTGTGCTTGTAGTTGATATTTGCCTCTGGTGCTTGGATTGTGATGGATCATGCCAATTGATTTCTATTAGTTCTTGTGCCCACGATTTGCCTCTGTTTACGTTGACCATCTCAGGATGTAGGGTTTCAACTGGTTTTGGATCGACTTCCCATTCGTAAGGTATATTGGAAGTTGAAGCAGTCAACCAGTTTTTAATCCATAGGAGGACTTCCCCTCTTATTCCTTCATTGCTGAGTTTTCTCAATAGTCTCTGGTGAGGAACTTTGTCAAAAGCCTTTTGGAAATCCAAGTAGACAATGTCCACTGGTTCCTCCTTATCCACATGCCTGTTTACATCCTCAAAGAACTCTAGTAAGTTTGTAAGACAGGATTTGCCTCTGCAAAAGCCATGCTGACTCTTTCTCAGCAGGTCTTGCTTTTGTACATGTTTTATAATTTTATCTTTAATGACAGATTCTACTAATTTACCAGGAACAGACGTCAAACTGACTGGCCTGTAATTTCCCGGGTCCCCCCTAGTTCCTTTCTTAAAGATTGGTGTGACATTGGCCATCTTCCAGTCTTCAGGGATGGAGCCTGATTTCAAGGATAAGTTGCATATTAAAGTGAGAACATCAGCAATTTCATGCTTGAGCTCTTTAAGAACTCTTGGGTGAATGCAATCTGGGCCAGGGGATTTGGTAACATTTAGTTTATCAATGGCTGCCAGAACTTCTTCCTTGTCTACCACTATCTTCGCTAGTTCCTCGGATTCGCCTCCTAAGAAGCTTGGTTCAGGTGCAGGAATGTTCCTCACCTCCTCTTGGGTGAAGACAGATGCAAAGAATTCATTCAGCTTCTCTGCAATCTCCCTGCCATCTTTTAGCACACCCTTTGTTCCTTTGTCATCTAACGGGCCTACCGCTTCCCTAGCTGGCTTCCTGCTTTTGATGTACTTGAAGAACTGTTTGTTGCTGGTCTTGATGTTCGCAGCCATGCGTTCCTCATAATCCTTTTTTTCCTCCCTTACAGCTAACTTGCTTCTCTTTTGCCACCATTTGCGTTCTCTCTGGTATTCTTCATCAGTTAAGTTGGCCTTCCATTTTCTAAAAGACATCTTTTTTTTCCTAATAATTTCCTCAACCTCCCTTGTTAACCATGGTGGCTTTCTTTTGGACTGGGCGCTGCCTTTCCTAACCTGCGGAACACATTCCAGCTGAGCTTTTAAGACTGTGTTTTTAAATAACCTCCAAGCATCTTGGACATTTTTGACTCTCTTGATTTTCCCTTTCAGCTTCCTGCGCACTATCCCCCTCATCTTTGAGAAATTTCCCTTTCTGAAGGCAAATGTAACTACATTAGTAGTTGTCACTTGTTCGCATGCAGAGATACTGAATCTGACAGCATTGTGGTCGCTGTTCCCTATCGGCTCAACAACACTGACTTCCCGCACCAGGTCCTGGGTCCCACATAGAATTAGATCTAGGATCACATCTCCCCTGGTTGGTTCTACAACCATCTGCTCTAAGCCACAGTCATTTAGCATATCCAGGAATGTTCTCTCCTTACTATGACCTGAACATGCATTTTTCCAGTTTATATGGGGATAGTTAAAATCGCCCATTACCACGACATTTTTGCTTTTGTTGGCCTCTCTAATTTCTTTTTCCATCTCAGAATCCTCTTGTGCGCTTTGGTCAGGGGGACGATAATATATTCCTAATGTTAAACTATGCTTCACCCCTGGTATTGCTATCCACAGTGCTTCTGTAGAGGAATCAGCTCCCCCTGCATTGTCTATTTTATGTGACACTATGCTCTCTTTGATGTAGAGGGCCACCCCACCCCCATACGCCCTGTCCTATCCTTCCTGTAGAGCCTGTAACCTGGGATAACAGCATCCCACTGGTTCTCCTCATTCCACCATGTCTCTGTGATGCCCACTATATCAATGTCCTCCTTCAAAACTGTACTCCAGCTCCCCCATTTTAGGTCGAATGCTTCTACTATTAGCATAGAGACACTTGTATACTCTGTCTCTGTCCCTAACCTGGGATTTATGTGTTTTGCCCTCTAGCCTTTTGTAGACACTATCACTTATCACATTGCTGTGCTCCTCACTTGTATGTGGTTGATTTAGAAAAACCTCCTTCTTTGTCTGCATCCCCATGGACTCTGTATTCCGAACCGAAGTCACCTCAGCTCCTGTCGGCTTTCCCCCAGGGATCAGTTTAAAAGCTGTTCTGCCACCTTTTTAATGTTGAGCGCCAGCAGCCTGGTTCCTCTTTGGTTAAGATGAAGCCCGTCCCTTTTGTACAGGCCTGCCTTATCCCAAAAGGTTCCCCAGTTCCTGACAAATCTGAAACCCTCTGCCTTGCACCACCTTCTCATCCACGCATTGAGACCCTGTATCTCCGCTTGCCTAGCTCGCCCTGCGCGTGGAACAGGTAGCATTTCAGAGAATGCCACCTTGGGGGTCCTGGATTTTAACCTTTTTCCTAGCAGCCTAAATTTAGCTTCCAGAACCTCCCGGCTACATTTCCCAATGTCATTGGTACCAATGTGGACCACAACTGCTGACTCCACCCCAGCACTGTCTAACAGCCTATCTAGACGAAGCGTGACATCCGCAACCTTCGCACCAGGCAGGCAAGTCACCATGCGGTCATCACGCCTGTCACAAACCCAACTCTCTATATTCCTGATGATCGAATCACCCACTACAAGGAGCCCCCCACCTCCCCGAGGGGTATCCTCAGTGCGAGAGGATATCTGACCACTAGCTAAGGAAGGGGTCCCATCTAAGGGAACATCTTCCCCCACCTCAGACTGGCACCCTCTGTCACCCAGACTCTCATTCTCCATGACATCTGAAGAGATGTCACCTTGGGAGTGGGACCCAGCTTCTAGGTCCCTGAAAGCCTTGTTTGTTGCCCTCTCTGCCTCTCTCAGCTTCTCCAGGTCTGCCACCTTGGCTTCAAGAGAACGGACACGTTCCTTGAGTGCCAGGAGCTCATTGCAGCGAGGGCACACCCACGACTTCTGGCCTAGTGGCAGATAGTCATACATGTGACACTCAGTGCAAAACACTGGCAAGCCCCCATCCCCCTGCTGGCTTCTTGCCTTCATATCTGATTTTGTTTAGATATCTAGATATTAAACTTTTAGTCAGTGCCCCTTGGAGCTATCTGTACCTACTATCCCTCAAGAAATGTCCTTATTAATTTTTTTTTAAAAAGAAAAGAAATTGCCGCTGGTTCCAGAGACTGAACTAAAGACTGAATGACTCACCTCAGGAGCCCCACCTTTAGCAGCCCAGGACAAAGAGTAACCTCTGTTAACCCCTGTTAAGCCCCACCTCCAGCAGTCTCAGCTCTTAGCAACCTTACAAGGAGAAAAAGAGATAACCCCTGCAAACCCCTGTTAAAAATACACTGTTTTAAAAGATGTGGCTTTGAGAAAAGCCCTCCAAAATGAACACCAGCAGGTCACTCTGTTCTTCCTGGCCCAGTTGCCTTGTCCACTGCTGCTCCTTTCTGCTGGTTCCAGAGACTGAACTAAAGCTTAGCCTGACCTGTTTTGAGACTGCATGTAGTAGGTCTAGGAAGTGTACCAAGGGTTTGTAACTATGTTTTTGTCTTCTTGTCTTTTAATTGTTCTGGTTCATTGTGTGGCTTGTATGTCTGATGCACTTTAACTTACTTTAGGGATATCTTACACATTAAATGGAGCATGTTTATATGTACTTATACAGTATGTAGTAGTGTTTTTGCCTGCAGCCTGGTGTGCTAGGTTCTGCTTAGATTTTTTGCTATTGTTAAACTACACACAAACCCCTTTTTACACTTCCACCTGGTGAGTTACAGAACGGTCAGATTGGCATAGACTACTGGGAAGAGACTTAGCTGAGAAGCCATTTTGCCAGATGCAGGTTTTCAACCACCCTTTTCCCAAAAGGCTCTGCAAATCCTTCTTAGCGGAGAGAACCCAGGTGTTAGTATGGGACAGGAACAGGCCTTAAAATGTACTCCCTCCCTCCAAACCAGAAGCACGCACCATTCACTTGAATAGGAAGATATCTTTATTAATGAACGTCAAAGAATCGTATTATGATCAAAATGCAAAATCCAAATTTCTTCCATTTGCTGTGGCCGATATGCTGGCCACAGATGATCTATGGTAAGTAACTTGTCGCAGACTTCGGGTTACTTTGTTAAAAGCAAGCAAAGTAAGATCGCAAGAACACACAATTAGCTAGTTTGCAATTTTTGAACAAAATATTGATTTGAATTTTGCCATGCCTACAATTCTTCAAAAGCCCTAATTAGCTATTTGGAAACTGGGGGGGGGGGGGAGTCACAGATGGGGTTGCTCCTCCAATCTGGGAAATTGCTGGAGGGGGGTTGGCGAGGGGAGTCTGGAGAGGGCAAGGTTTGGCAAGGAGAGGAACCTCAGAGGCAGAGGCGTAGCTGGGCCAAACTGCACCCGGTGTGCATTCTATATTTTTCACACCCATGCCCCCCCTGCAGCACCCCCCTGCAGCGCCCCCCTTCCCCCCTTCTCAGACTTACCTTAGTTCCTTTCCTTTTTCAGAACTTTTTCAGGCTGCAAAAGGCCTGTTCTCAGTAAAAACGGCCTGATGGGAACTATAGTTCCCAGGAGATCTTGTGAGCCCCAAGGTCTCCTGAGAACTGTAGTTCCTCAGGCCATTTTTACTGAGAACAGGCCTTTTTCAACCTGAAAAAATTCTGAAAAAGGAAAGGAACTAAGGTAAGTGTGGGAAGGGGGCGGGGGGGTGCCACGGGGGCACCATGGGGGGAAGGGGGAGGGGCCTGGGGGTGATTTTTCACACACCCAGGTGTGCGCACAGTGCACCCCCCGGTCACCTTGTAGCTTCGCCACTGCTCAGAGGGCAATAATGCCTTAGAGTCTACATTCCAAAGCAGCCATTTCCTCCAAGGGAACTGATCTCTCTGCAATGGGAAAATGATGCTTTAATTCTGGAAACCTGTAAACTGGACTGAGGAGGGGCTGTTGCAGGGTTTGCAGGTTGTGTGGCTGTGGTCTGGTTGTTTTTGCCACTGTGCCGCAAAGAGAAACACTTCTTATTGTGACATGCCTATAGATGTGAGCAAAATATTAGGGGCTAAAAGTATTAGACCAGTGCCAAACAGCCCTGAAATCCCACAGCAGCCAGTTTATTCCAGCTGTGAAAGCTTTCCACAATACATTTCTGCATTACTGGAAAGTTCAATTATCATTGGTCTCAGTTCAAAGAAAAATCAGCTTTTGCTCTAAAAGGCAAATCCCGGCTCCTTTTTCTATCTTGTATGAGTTCTGGCCCTGTGCACAATTCACGCCTTCTTCACCTGGGATTCTTTTTCCAAATCAGTATCTTGGATCTTGATGTGAGGATATCGTAATAGTCAAGGCTCAGCAGCTTTTGCACGGATGTTCTCCGCATCTTCCACAATATCCTTCAGGAAGCCAGAAAGTACGTAGTATGTGGTGATGAAGGAACCAATGCCCCCGAACAGAGAGCCCAGAAGGGGTACGAAATCCAAGACTAACTCAATTATGGTCAGACTTGCAACAAGCAAAGACCGGGACAAGAGACCAACTACAAGTTTGGGAGTAATCTCATTGGCCATTGGGGACTTTTTGATAGCGGATTTCAGCACTTGGAAATCTTTGCCCATCACTTTACCTAGCCTTCAGTGGGAGGGACTCTTCATCAGAAAACAAAGACTTTGTAGAAAAGAACCAGTGCTCCTACCAAGATGCCAACATCACAGACCAAAGAGAGTCCTGGGACAGGAATTGCCCCAACAGCACAGGATACAATGGCAAATTTCATGATGAGTTTCTCCATGGCAGCTTTTTTCTTTTTTAGAATTTCTCTTGAGAAAACAGGCATAGCCTGGATTAAAGCGTGTCTCTTGAGGTCATCCAGGTCATTTTCCAAGGCCTCTTGCAGGCTGGGGAAATCATACATATCCAGATCTCGTCTAGAGATGAGGAAAACCCTGGGGTTAGATTCTCCTACCTCTGTCAAGTTATCACAGCAATTTTTTCGTATCTTCTGAAGGGATCTTTCCATACTGAACTTTGGGTTCCTAACTTCAGCAATCATACTGGTGTCCATTTGGGAACGCACAAAGTAAAATTTCTTCTTCATTTTCTTAATTTCATGGGCCAGGAGGACGTCATTCTCAGTAAAGCGCTCGAAAGCAACAATCATGAAGAAATCATACTGGCTAAAATTGACCTTCTCTAGGTAGTCCTTTGCTCTAAATTCAGGTGTGCCAATCCCTGGCAGATCCCATATGTTTACATTTGGAAATAAAGGATGTGGATAGGCTTGACACTCCATCGTTGTTTGTGTTATCCCAACCTTTGCGGCCCCATCTTCATAATCAGTCATGCCTCGCAGTGCGTTGACAAGGGATGATTTGCCAGCCCCAGACACTCCTGTGATGGCGATGTCAAGCTTGACATTTTGTAACGCATCCAATTCTTGACGTATTTCCTCTGTCACTTCTTCGAGATTTCTTTGCATCAGAGCATCCTTCAACTTTGTAAGGTCAATTTTTAACAGTTTTTGAAGGCGGACGGCGGACTACCGCTTACTTTGGATGTGCGATTGATCGAAGCTTCAAAAAGGCGCAGGCTTTGGAAGACTTTAAGAACTTGCCACCTTGACCGAACGCAGGCGTGCGGGACCACTTACAGATAGGGGACTTGAAAGAAATGAGCGAGAATGACGACTTAAGGCAACAACGGCATGAACGGAATGGCGGAACGGGTCACATGGGCGGATAGATGGCAATTGTAAAGAACACCTACCAGTCTAGCGGCGGCAGCGGCTGTCGGCTCTTATCAGAGAAATTGCCGGAATACGGAACATATTGCGAATACATTCCAATGCGACCATGGAGGTTGCTTCAAAAGCAAAACAGGTTTTGTCCCAGATAGAACCGCAGAAATTCACGATTGTTGGTATTCTGCATGACATGGACATGCGTGAGAAGCTGGAGACGCAACGAACGGTTTTACTGGCATGACAGTGTACATTTGGTGTTCCGCTGCTGGGACGGAATGCCGGACGCAATTTCTTGCTGACGTTTAAAATAAGGCTAGGAGGACTGGTGCCATATATTCTGTGGGATACTCTAGGACACAATCCTTCACCTTTTGTTGACGACTCTTTACATAAAGCGCTGCGCGATCATCAACATGCAGGTAGAACGGCATATAAACCTTCTTTATGACAACACGTGATGCAGTAGTAATCCCAAACCTTTGCATGAACCCTGAAAACACAGAAGTAATGTTAGTTGGGTAGATGGAGGTTTTGAAGGACATTGTGCTGCCCACGTGAAGGGGTTAACATTGAAGAGTTTTTGGGACCAAGTTGTTCTGGAACCAACATTACTGATGTAGTTAAAAAGAAAGGTTTTCTTCCACTCAGTCTAGCTTGAAAAATGGTCCTTTACCTTGTTACAGCTGATCTGACCACCCAGATCCATGCCACAGAGACACTGAAACTAGACCTGTTTCCGCACGGGCAGAATACAGCGCCCCAGGGATGCTAAAAACTGCATCCCTGGGGAGGGGTTCTCACAACCAGTACCGGCATTCCTACACCAAATTGGCCTTGAGACGCTGCTTCCAAACCTAAACTCCCTGAGCGAGGTTTTTCAGAAGCAGCATCTTCCAACCGCTTTATACAACCCGGCAGCAGCTGGAAACACCATCCCCCCCCCCCGTCCCTGAAACTCTGTACCTCATCTCCTGGCTTCTGGCGCATTTAAGAAGGCCAGAGGATTACCCTTCAGCGACTCCAGAGCTGCCGCTTAACCTATTGAAGTTGTCCTCCCCTGGCCTCTCTTGACGCCTCAGAAGCCAGGAGGCTGAAGCTATAACGTCAACGATAGCACAGCTTCTAATGAAGGCTGTTACGCCACCTACAACCCTACTGGAAGGACTGTCTGTGCAGACGGTCCGGGGTCGAGGGTGATACTGTCGGCATTGTTTACCCGGCGCACCCCCGCACTGCGCCTTACATGCGGAAAAGACCTAACTATTCTAATGTGGTCTATAATGGCGGTCTATTTCTTCCGTGAATTCACAGAACTACGGTTGGTGCAAAGTACCACCATTATCAGGAGCTAGATGGAGCATGCATATCCTCTCCCATTCTATGGTGACTCCACTAACTTTGCCCATCGATTCCCACAGAGCTTCAGTTCAACGTACTGTCTATAGCATAAAAAGCCCTTTGTGACTGTTGACCATATCTGCTCTTAGGATCTGCCGCTGACAGCTTTGCTAACTTGATGAGAGATTCTTCTACTGGACCAGCCTGCAAAAAGGCAAAATCAACACATGCCTGTAGAAGGACGCTTCTCCGTGGTAGTAACACCTTGCAGCAATGAGATAGCCCCTTGCGCAAGGGAGAGGTCAAGAAAGGATTCCACTCTGCTGGCTCTCTGGAAACTATGCAAAACTAGATTATTCAAAGGGGCTTTTTTTACCATAGGCTTCTACAAAATTCCTTGGATAAATGATCCAAGGACAGTGGTCTGCGTACAGCTGCACTGAAGTTTCCCATGAGTTTAATCCCTATTGTGTGATTTTGTACCATTTTAATGTGTCGCGTTAAGACTTAAACTTTACTTCAGTTCTCTTTTTTTAACATTCCGATTAGGTCTACTACCCCAATCGTATTTCACTGTTTATTGAAAGTCTCATCTGGCGGTTATTGCTGACTCACTGTGGATAATCCAGCAGAATCCCAAGTGAGAAACAAACAAATAACAAAGGCGATAGGGAAGAGAACCATAACTATTCCCCTCCATCTGTGGTCCTTTCACCAGTCAGAAGCCCATTACGCATGGAGCACCTCCCATACCACTCCTCGCCCTGCACTGCCTTTGCGTTGGGGGTTCTTTGTTTAGATGTAAGGGAGGGTGGGGTGCCAGATTGCGCGCTGCATGGCTTGCGCAGCTTGCCTGATCCCACTTCCAGGTCACTCCCCCATGCAAGCCAAGAATGAAGGTTGCCATTTTGGGCAATATTATGCAGGCTATTACTATTCTGTTTGCTATTTTAGGGAAATCCCTCTGAGTGGGGGGAGATGCACCAACACACATATATGCATGTACGTCAGTGGTGGGACCCAAAAATTTTAGTAACAGGTTCCCATGGTGGTGGGATTCAAATGGGGCTGGGCGGAGCACAACGGGGGCGTGGCTAGGCATTCCAGGGGCGGGGCATTCCTTGGCGGGGCTGTGGCAAGGATGCAGCCACTGTGTCGGTCCTTGGGCGGGAAACGAATGCATGCAGGCGCAGGCTGCCACGCACGCCGGTGTACCTCCTGCTAGACTGCTTCAAGTTCTGCATGCTACTGCTGAGAAGAGGGGCGTAACTAAGGCAAAAATCACGTGGCAAAATCACCAATTAGTAACCCCCTCTCGGCACACACAAATAATTAGTAACCTACTCTCGGGAACCTGTGAAAACCTGCTGGATCCCACCTCTGATGTACGTATATGTAAACCTGGCTTGGATGGAAACAGTAGAAAGCTACATTAATTTGGATCAACCATTTCCTCTCATGCCTTCACCCAATTAAAAAAAGCTGGACAATACTTTTTAGTGAAGATATAAGTATATTATAGCAATTTATAGACAGACAGACAGACAGACATTAATTGCCGTAATATACTTATATCTTTATTTAAAGTATTATGCAGCTTTTTTTTAACTTGGGGAAAAGACACCAGAAGAAATAGTTGATCCAAACTCATGTAGCTTTCTACTCACTCCATCTAAGCTAAATTAGCATTTTTAAAATCCACTTCTTATTCATATTCAAAGAAAATCAAATCAAAAACTGTTCAAACCCAACATACTTGTCATCGCTCTTCTTTTCTGAGTCTGGAAGCGCAGCTGGTCTTAAAACATATCTCCTCAGAGTCTCAATTTCATTCCTCAAGGTCCTGTCCAGGAGGGGGAAATCGTACTTATCCGGGTACCAACTGGCGATGAGGAAAATCTCTGGAGAAGAAATACCAGCCTGCACCAAATTACTAAGGCAGTCTTTCCGGACTTTTTGAATGGTTGCTTCCTCACTGAAGTCTGGGTTCAGTTTTTCATTCTTAATACTGACATCCATCTTGGAACGGACGTAGTAGAACCGCTTCTTCATTTTTTGAACTTCCTGGGACAACTGGATGTCACAGACAAGGAAGCGATGAGCAGCTACGATTATGAAGAAATCATATTGGCTGTAATTGACCCTTTCTAGGTATTCCTCAGCTTTAAAATCAGGTGTCCCAATCCCTGGGAGGTCCCATATTGTTACGTCTGGAAAAGCAGGGTGTGGATAACCCATTGGCTCTATCACATCAGTTTCCGCTGCCTCTTCATCGAAATCTGACAGGCCCCGCAGGGCATTGACAAGGGATGATTTACCAGCTCCTGACACTCCTGTGATGGCAATGTCAAGGGTGGTTTTTCCTGGGGGGCTTCCATCTTCCCTGCCTGTCTTCTCCTTAGGTTCACTGCCTGCAGCTGGTGTTGAATTTCTCCCACTCATGGCACTCCTTGGTGATTCAGCTGACCTGAAAAATAAATACAAATCCTGCCATTGTTAATTCTGCTACATAATGCCCCTATGAAATTTTATTTATGACAATATGGATTCAACTGTTGTGGGTGGGATTAGGGGACCAGTTTTCTTCAGGCATTCCTCCCTGGGTAGAAAAATGGACCCTTATCTAATTTATTGCATCTTTACAATGTGTATTTGTAAACTATTTTACTTTCTGTATAAAATCCTTGGCTTGCCCCATTCTATTCCCTATGCAGCCCTGTGCTTAGAAACAGGCCAGCATCGGCTGGAAACTCTGGCCTGGTGCTGTACATTCAAGTTTTGGGCCAGGATTTGTTTTAATCGAGATGAACTGGACTATACATCCCAGGGACGCTCCATCCTCCACACAACCCAGTGGTGGGTTAAAATCGAAGCCAAACTTAATGAGTTGGGCATTTCCTTGGAGGACCTGCTAATGCTAACAGAGCAGGAGGTCTATGGGGCTATCAAGAAGAGACTTTTTGACAGAGAGTTTCAACAGATGCTAGAGGAAGCTAATAAAACCTGTTCCCCGATCTCTTTGGGAATACCTGTGGATAGATTAATTGTAGCCCAGTACCTTTATCTCTTGGTTGAGGCCCGGTGGCGTAGAGCAATCACCTTAGCTAGGTGTAATGCCCTGCCTTCTTCCTTTAGCCTTGGACGCCACCTTGGAATCCCACATAAAGAAAGGAAATGCCCGTGTGGCATGGGTTCTGTGGAAACAGTATCTCATATGCTGTTGAATTGTCCTTTTTATGAGATAGGTAGGAAGAAGCACATAATCCCCTTCCTGCATGGCATTACAGATAAACAGAAGGTTATATATCTTTTAAACAGCCACAACTACGAGCTGTTGGAAGCGGTGGCTAAATTTTTAAATGGTGTTATTTTAACTCGTCAGAAATTGTAAAGTTGTAAAGGCTGTTATTATCTTGCTAAGTTAATCTTAAACTATTTATATGCCATTAAAGGTATTTGAAATCGAAATCGAACTAACAATGTGTATTTGTAAACTATTTATACCCTGCTTTTCCAAAAGAAACTTCCATCCAATGCAATTTACCCAAGGACAATCTGATCAGAAGAAATGATTTATTGTAGTCGGATAAGAACAGGTTATACAAAAACAAACCTAAAAGATCATCCCAAAAGGAGAAAATAACCACCCAACCAGTGTGCATGAACATTAAAAAAATGCAGATAGCCTGGGGATAACTTTCCGGAGTTCCACCACCAAAAAGGCCCTGTCTGTTTATTGCTT
>NC_059430.1:121294605-121319671 GCF_021028975.2 Sphaerodactylus townsendi
CCCCCCCCCCCCACCCCCCCCCCCCCCCACCCCCCCCCCCCCCCACCCCCCCCCCCCCCCACCCCCCCCCCCCCCCACCCCCCCCCCCCCCCACCCCCCCCCCCCCCCACCCCCCCCCCCCCCCACCCCCCCCCCCCCCCACCCCCCCCCCCCCCCACCCCCCCCCCCCCCCACCCCCCCCCCCCCCCACCCCCCCCCCCCCCCACCCCCCCCCCCCCCCACCCCCCCCCCCCCCCACCCCCCCCCCCCCCCACCCCCCCCCCCCCCCACCCCCCCCCCCCCCCACCCCCCCCCCCCCCCACCCCCCCCCCCCCCCACCCCCCCCCCCCCCCACCCCCCCCCCCCCCCACCCCCCCCCCCCCCCACCCCCCCCCCCCCCCACCCCCCCCCCCCCCCACCCCCCCCCCCCCCCACCCCCCCCCCCCCCCACCCCCCCCCCCCCCCACCCCCCCCCCCCCCCACCCCCCCCCCCCCCCACCCCCCCCCCCCCCCACCCCCCCCCCCCCCCACCCCCCCCCCCCCCCACCCCCCCCCCCCCCCACCCCCCCCCCCCCCCACCCCCCCCCCCCCCCACCCCCCCCCCCCCCCACCCCCCCCCCCCCCCACCCCCCCCCCCCCCCACCCCCCCCCCCCCCCACCCCCCCCCCCCCCCACCCCCCCCCCCCCCCACCCCCCCCCCCCCCCACCCCCCCCCCCCCCCACCCCCCCCCCCCCCCACCCCCCCCCCCCCCCACCCCCCCCCCCCCCCACCCCCCCCCCCCCCCACCCCCCCCCCCCCCCACCCCCCCCCCCCCCCACCCCCCCCCCCCCCCACCCCCCCCCCCCCCCACCCCCCCCCCCCCCCACCCCCCCCCCCCCCCACCCCCCCCCCCCCCCACCCCCCCCCCCCCCCACCCCCCCCCCCCCCCACCCCCCCCCCCCCCCACCCCCCCCCCCCCCCACCCCCCCCCCCCCCCACCCCCCCCCCCCCCCACCCCCCCCCCCCCCCACCCCCCCCCCCCCCCACCCCCCCCCCCCCCCACCCCCCCCCCCCCCCACCCCCCCCCCCCCCCACCCCCCCCCCCCCCCACCCCCCCCCCCCCCCACCCCCCCCCCCCCCCACCCCCCCCCCCCCCCACCCCCCCCCCCCCCCACCCCCCCCCCCCCCCACCCCCCCCCCCCCCCACCCCCCCCCCCCCCCACCCCCCCCCCCCCCCACCCCCCCCCCCCCCCACCCCCCCCCCCCCCCACCCCCCCCCCCCCCCACCCCCCCCCCCCCCCACCCCCCCCCCCCCCCACCCCCCCCCCCCCCCACCCCCCCCCCCCCCCACCCCCCCCCCCCCCCACCCCCCCCCCCCCCCACCCCCCCCCCCCCCCACCCCCCCCCCCCCCCACCCCCCCCCCCCCCCACCCCCCCCCCCCCCCACCCCCCCCCCCCCCCACCCCCCCCCCCCCCCACCCCCCCCCCCCCCCACCCCCCCCCCCCCCCACCCCCCCCCCCCCCCACCCCCCCCCCCCCCCACCCCCCCCCCCCCCCACCCCCCCCCCCCCCCACCCCCCCCCCCCCCCACCCCCCCCCCCCCCCACCCCCCCCCCCCCCCACCCCCCCCCCCCCCCACCCCCCCCCCCCCCCACCCCCCCCCCCCCCCACCCCCCCCCCCCCCCACCCCCCCCCCCCCCCACCCCCCCCCCCCCCCACCCCCCCCCCCCCCCACCCCCCCCCCCCCCCACCCCCCCCCCCCCCCACCCCCCCCCCCCCCCACCCCCCCCCCCCCCCACCCCCCCCCCCCCCCACCCCCCCCCCCCCCCACCCCCCCCCCCCCCCACCCCCCCCCCCCCCCACCCCCCCCCCCCCCCACCCCCCCCCCCCCCCACCCCCCCCCCCCCCCACCCCCCCCCCCCCCCACCCCCCCCCCCCCCCACCCCCCCCCCCCCCCACCCCCCCCCCCCCCCACCCCCCCCCCCCCCCACCCCCCCCCCCCCCCACCCCCCCCCCCCCCCACCCCCCCCCCCCCCCACCCCCCCCCCCCCCCACCCCCCCCCCCCCCCACCCCCCCCCCCCCCCACCCCCCCCCCCCCCCACCCCCCCCCCCCCCCACCCCCCCCCCCCCCCACCCCCCCCCCCCCCCACCCCCCCCCCCCCCCACCCCCCCCCCCCCCCACCCCCCCCCCCCCCCACCCCCCCCCCCCCCCACCCCCCCCCCCCCCCACCCCCCCCCCCCCCCACCCCCCCCCCCCCCCACCCCCCCCCCCCCCCACCCCCCCCCCCCCCCACCCCCCCCCCCCCCCACCCCCCCCCCCCCCCACCCCCCCCCCCCCCCACCCCCCCCCCCCCCCACCCCCCCCCCCCCCCACCCCCCCCCCCCCCCACCCCCCCCCCCCCCCACCCCCCCCCCCCCCCACCCCCCCCCCCCCCCACCCCCCCCCCCCCCCACCCCCCCCCCCCCCCACCCCCCCCCCCCCCCACCCCCCCCCCCCCCCACCCCCCCCCCCCCCCACCCCCCCCCCCCCCCACCCCCCCCCCCCCCCACCCCCCCCCCCCCCCACCCCCCCCCCCCCCCACCCCCCCCCCCCCCCACCCCCCCCCCCCCCCACCCCCCCCCCCCCCCACCCCCCCCCCCCCCCACCCCCCCCCCCCCCCACCCCCCCCCCCCCCCACCCCCCCCCCCCCCCACCCCCCCCCCCCCCCACCCCCCCCCCCCCCCACCCCCCCCCCCCCCCACCCCCCCCCCCCCCCACCCCCCCCCCCCCCCACCCCCCCCCCCCCCCACCCCCCCCCCCCCCCACCCCCCCCCCCCCCCACCCCCCCCCCCCCCCACCCCCCCCCCCCCCCACCCCCCCCCCCCCCCACCCCCCCCCCCCCCCACCCCCCCCCCCCCCCACCCCCCCCCCCCCCCACCCCCCCCCCCCCCCACCCCCCCCCCCCCCCACCCCCCCCCCCCCCCACCCCCCCCCCCCCCCACCCCCCCCCCCCCCCACCCCCCCCCCCCCCCACCCCCCCCCCCCCCCACCCCCCCCCCCCCCCACCCCCCCCCCCCCCCACCCCCCCCCCCCCCCACCCCCCCCCCCCCCCACCCCCCCCCCCCCCCACCCCCCCCCCCCCCCACCCCCCCCCCCCCCCACCCCCCCCCCCCCCCACCCCCCCCCCCCCCCACCCCCCCCCCCCCCCACCCCCCCCCCCCCCCACCCCCCCCCCCCCCCACCCCCCCCCCCCCCCACCCCCCCCCCCCCCCACCCCCCCCCCCCCCCACCCCCCCCCCCCCCCACCCCCCCCCCCCCCCACCCCCCCCCCCCCCCACCCCCCCCCCCCCCCACCCCCCCCCCCCCCCACCCCCCCCCCCCCCCACCCCCCCCCCCCCCCACCCCCCCCCCCCCCCACCCCCCCCCCCCCCCACCCCCCCCCCCCCCCACCCCCCCCCCCCCCCACCCCCCCCCCCCCCCACCCCCCCCCCCCCCCACCCCCCCCCCCCCCCACCCCCCCCCCCCCCCACCCCCCCCCCCCCCCACCCCCCCCCCCCCCCACCCCCCCCCCCCCCCACCCCCCCCCCCCCCCACCCCCCCCCCCCCCCACCCCCCCCCCCCCCCACCCCCCCCCCCCCCCACCCC
Organism: Sphaerodactylus townsendi; assembly: GCF_021028975.2. NCBI lineage: Eukaryota > Metazoa > Chordata > Lepidosauria > Squamata > Sphaerodactylidae > Sphaerodactylus > Sphaerodactylus townsendi. The sequence goes on from NC_059430.1 coordinate 121,298,191, forward strand.
CCCCCCCCCCCACCCCCCCCCCCCCCCACCCCCCCCCCCCCCCACCCCCCCCCCCCCCCACCCCCCCCCCCCCCCACCCCCCCCCCCCCCCACCCCCCCCCCCCCCCACCCCCCCCCCCCCCCACCCCCCCCCCCCCCCACCCCCCCCCCCCCCCACCCCCCCCCCCCCCCACCCCCCCCCCCCCCCACCCCCCCCCCCCCCCACCCCCCCCCCCCCCCACCCCCCCCCCCCCCCACCCCCCCCCCCCCCCACCCCCCCCCCCCCCCACCCCCCCCCCCCCCCACCCCCCCCCCCCCCCACCCCCCCCCCCCCCCACCCCCCCCCCCCCCCACCCCCCCCCCCCCCCACCCCCCCCCCCCCCCACCCCCCCCCCCCCCCACCCCCCCCCCCCCCCACCCCCCCCCCCCCCCACCCCCCCCCCCCCCCACCCCCCCCCCCCCCCACCCCCCCCCCCCCCCACCCCCCCCCCCCCCCACCCCCCCCCCCCCCCACCCCCCCCCCCCCCCACCCCCCCCCCCCCCCACCCCCCCCCCCCCCCACCCCCCCCCCCCCCCACCCCCCCCCCCCCCCACCCCCCCCCCCCCCCACCCCCCCCCCCCCCCACCCCCCCCCCCCCCCACCCCCCCCCCCCCCCACCCCCCCCCCCCCCCACCCCCCCCCCCCCCCACCCCCCCCCCCCCCCACCCCCCCCCCCCCCCACCCCCCCCCCCCCCCACCCCCCCCCCCCCCCACCCCCCCCCCCCCCCACCCCCCCCCCCCCCCACCCCCCCCCCCCCCCACCCCCCCCCCCCCCCACCCCCCCCCCCCCCCACCCCCCCCCCCCCCCACCCCCCCCCCCCCCCACCCCCCCCCCCCCCCACCCCCCCCCCCCCCCACCCCCCCCCCCCCCCACCCCCCCCCCCCCCCACCCCCCCCCCCCCCCACCCCCCCCCCCCCCCACCCCCCCCCCCCCCCACCCCCCCCCCCCCCCACCCCCCCCCCCCCCCACCCCCCCCCCCCCCCACCCCCCCCCCCCCCCACCCCCCCCCCCCCCCACCCCCCCCCCCCCCCACCCCCCCCCCCCCCCACCCCCCCCCCCCCCCACCCCCCCCCCCCCCCACCCCCCCCCCCCCCCACCCCCCCCCCCCCCCACCCCCCCCCCCCCCCACCCCCCCCCCCCCCCACCCCCCCCCCCCCCCACCCCCCCCCCCCCCCACCCCCCCCCCCCCCCACCCCCCCCCCCCCCCACCCCCCCCCCCCCCCACCCCCCCCCCCCCCCACCCCCCCCCCCCCCCACCCCCCCCCCCCCCCACCCCCCCCCCCCCCCACCCCCCCCCCCCCCCACCCCCCCCCCCCCCCACCCCCCCCCCCCCCCACCCCCCCCCCCCCCCACCCCCCCCCCCCCCCACCCCCCCCCCCCCCCACCCCCCCCCCCCCCCACCCCCCCCCCCCCCCACCCCCCCCCCCCCCCACCCCCCCCCCCCCCCACCCCCCCCCCCCCCCACCCCCCCCCCCCCCCACCCCCCCCCCCCCCCACCCCCCCCCCCCCCCACCCCCCCCCCCCCCCACCCCCCCCCCCCCCCACCCCCCCCCCCCCCCACCCCCCCCCCCCCCCACCCCCCCCCCCCCCCACCCCCCCCCCCCCCCACCCCCCCCCCCCCCCACCCCCCCCCCCCCCCACCCCCCCCCCCCCCCACCCCCCCCCCCCCCCACCCCCCCCCCCCCCCACCCCCCCCCCCCCCCACCCCCCCCCCCCCCCACCCCCCCCCCCCCCCACCCCCCCCCCCCCCCACCCCCCCCCCCCCCCACCCCCCCCCCCCCCCACCCCCCCCCCCCCCCACCCCCCCCCCCCCCCACCCCCCCCCCCCCCCACCCCCCCCCCCCCCCACCCCCCCCCCCCCCCACCCCCCCCCCCCCCCACCCCCCCCCCCCCCCACCCCCCCCCCCCCCCACCCCCCCCCCCCCCCACCCCCCCCCCCCCCCACCCCCCCCCCCCCCCACCCCCCCCCCCCCCCACCCCCCCCCCCCCCCACCCCCCCCCCCCCCCACCCCCCCCCCCCCCCACCCCCCCCCCCCCCCACCCCCCCCCCCCCCCACCCCCCCCCCCCCCCACCCCCCCCCCCCCCCACCCCCCCCCCCCCCCACCCCCCCCCCCCCCCACCCCCCCCCCCCCCCACCCCCCCCCCCCCCCACCCCCCCCCCCCCCCACCCCCCCCCCCCCCCACCCCCCCCCCCCCCCACCCCCCCCCCCCCCCACCCCCCCCCCCCCCCACCCCCCCCCCCCCCCACCCCCCCCCCCCCCCACCCCCCCCCCCCCCCACCCCCCCCCCCCCCCACCCCCCCCCCCCCCCACCCCCCCCCCCCCCCACCCCCCCCCCCCCCCACCCCCCCCCCCCCCCACCCCCCCCCCCCCCCACCCCCCCCCCCCCCCACCCCCCCCCCCCCCCACCCCCCCCCCCCCCCACCCCCCCCCCCCCCCACCCCCCCCCCCCCCCACCCCCCCCCCCCCCCACCCCCCCCCCCCCCCACCCCCCCCCCCCCCCACCCCCCCCCCCCCCCACCCCCCCCCCCCCCCACCCCCCCCCCCCCCCACCCCCCCCCCCCCCCACCCCCCCCCCCCCCCACCCCCCCCCCCCCCCACCCCCCCCCCCCCCCACCCCCCCCCCCCCCCACCCCCCCCCCCCCCCACCCCCCCCCCCCCCCACCCCCCCCCCCCCCCACCCCCCCCCCCCCCCACCCCCCCCCCCCCCCACCCCCCCCCCCCCCCACCCCCCCCCCCCCCCACCCCCCCCCCCCCCCACCCCCCCCCCCCCCCACCCCCCCCCCCCCCCACCCCCCCCCCCCCCCACCCCCCCCCCCCCCCACCCCCCCCCCCCCCCACCCCCCCCCCCCCCCACCCCCCCCCCCCCCCACCCCCCCCCCCCCCCACCCCCCCCCCCCCCCACCCCCCCCCCCCCCCACCCCCCCCCCCCCCCACCCCCCCCCCCCCCCACCCCCCCCCCCCCCCACCCCCCCCCCCCCCCACCCCCCCCCCCCCCCACCCCCCCCCCCCCCCACCCCCCCCCCCCCCCACCCCCCCCCCCCCCCACCCCCCCCCCCCCCCACCCCCCCCCCCCCCCACCCCCCCCCCCCCCCACCCCCCCCCCCCCCCACCCCCCCCCCCCCCCACCCCCCCCCCCCCCCACCCCCCCCCCCCCCCACCCCCCCCCCCCCCCACCCCCCCCCCCCCCCACCCCCCCCCCCCCCCACCCCCCCCCCCCCCCACCCCCCCCCCCCCCCACCCCCCCCCCCCCCCACCCCCCCCCCCCCCCACCCCCCCCCCCCCCCACCCCCCCCCCCCCCCACCCCCCCCCCCCCCCACCCCCCCCCCCCCCCACCCCCCCCCCCCCCCACCCCCCCCCCCCCCCACCCCCCCCCCCCCCCACCCCCCCCCCCCCCCACCCCCCCCCCCCCCCACCCCCCCCCCCCCCCACCCCCCCCCCCCCCCACCCCCCCCCCCCCCCACCCCCCCCCCCCCCCACCCCCCCCCCCCCCCACCCCCCCCCCCCCCCACCCCCCCCCCCCCCCACCCCCCCCCCCCCCCACCCCCCCCCCCCCCCACCCCCCCCCCCCCCCACCCCCCCCCCCCCCCACCCCCCCCCCCCCCCACCCCCCCCCCCCCCCACCCCCCCCCCCCCCCACCCCCCCCCCCCCCCACCCCCCCCCCCCCCCACCCCCCCCCCCCCCCACCCCCCCCCCCCCCCACCCCCCCCCCCCCCCACCCCCCCCCCCCCCCACCCCCCCCCCCCCCCACCCCCCCCCCCCCCCACCCCCCCCCCCCCCCACCCCCCCCCCCCCCCACCCCCCCCCCCCCCCACCCCCCCCCCCCCCCACCCCCCCCCCCCCCCACCCCCCCCCCCCCCCACCCCCCCCCCCCCCCACCCCCCCCCCCCCCCACCCCCCCCCCCCCCCACCCCCCCCCCCCCCCACCCCCCCCCCCCCCCACCCCCCCCCCCCCCCACCCCCCCCCCCCCCCACCCCCCCCCCCCCCCACCCCCCCCCCCCCCCACCCCCCCCCCCCCCCACCCCCCCCCCCCCCCACCCCCCCCCCCCCCCACCCCCCCCCCCCCCCACCCCCCCCCCCCCCCACCCCCCCCCCCCCCCACCCCCCCCCCCCCCCACCCCCCCCCCCCCCCACCCCCCCCCCCCCCCACCCCCCCCCCCCCCCACCCCCCCCCCCCCCCACCCCCCCCCCCCCCCACCCCCCCCCCCCCCCACCCCCCCCCCCCCCCACCCCCCCCCCCCCCCACCCCCCCCCCCCCCCACCCCCCCCCCCCCCCACCCCCCCCCCCCCCCACCCCCCCCCCCCCCCACCCCCCCCCCCCCCCACCCCCCCCCCCCCCCACCCCCCCCCCCCCCCACCCCCCCCCCCCCCCACCCCCCCCCCCCCCCACCCCCCCCCCCCCCCACCCCCCCCCCCCCCCACCCCCCCCCCCCCCCACCCCCCCCCCCCCCCACCCCCCCCCCCCCCCACCCCCCCCCCCCCCCACCCCCCCCCCCCCCCACCCCCCCCCCCCCCCACCCCCCCCCCCCCCCACCCCCCCCCCCCCCCACCCCCCCCCCCCCCCACCCCCCCCCCCCCCCACCCCCCCCCCCCCCCACCCCCCCCCCCCCCCACCCCCCCCCCCCCCCACCCCCCCCCCCCCCCACCCCCCCCCCCCCCCACCCCCCCCCCCCCCCACCCCCCCCCCCCCCCACCCCCCCCCCCCCCCACCCCCCCCCCCCCCCACCCCCCCCCCCCCCCACCCCCCCCCCCCCCCACCCCCCCCCCCCCCCACCCCCCCCCCCCCCCACCCCCCCCCCCCCCCACCCCCCCCCCCCCCCACCCCCCCCCCCCCCCACCCCCCCCCCCCCCCACCCCCCCCCCCCCCCACCCCCCCCCCCCCCCACCCCCCCCCCCCCCCACCCCCCCCCCCCCCCACCCCCCCCCCCCCCCACCCCCCCCCCCCCCCACCCCCCCCCCCCCCCACCCCCCCCCCCCCCCACCCCCCCCCCCCCCCACCCCCCCCCCCCCCCACCCCCCCCCCCCCCCACCCCCCCCCCCCCCCACCCCCCCCCCCCCCCACCCCCCCCCCCCCCCACCCCCCCCCCCCCCCACCCCCCCCCCCCCCCACCCCCCCCCCCCCCCACCCCCCCCCCCCCCCACCCCCCCCCCCCCCCACCCCCCCCCCCCCCCACCCCCCCCCCCCCCCACCCCCCCCCCCCCCCACCCCCCCCCCCCCCCACCCCCCCCCCCCCCCACCCCCCCCCCCCCCCACCCCCCCCCCCCCCCACCCCCCCCCCCCCCCACCCCCCCCCCCCCCCACCCCCCCCCCCCCCCACCCCCCCCCCCCCCCACCCCCCCCCCCCCCCACCCCCCCCCCCCCCCACCCCCCCCCCCCCCCACCCCCCCCCCCCCCCACCCCCCCCCCCCCCCACCCCCCCCCCCCCCCACCCCCCCCCCCCCCCACCCCCCCCCCCCCCCACCCCCCCCCCCCCCCACCCCCCCCCCCCCCCACCCCCCCCCCCCCCCACCCCCCCCCCCCCCCACCCCCCCCCCCCCCCACCCCCCCCCCCCCCCACCCCCCCCCCCCCCCACCCCCCCCCCCCCCCACCCCCCCCCCCCCCCACCCCCCCCCCCCCCCACCCCCCCCCCCCCCCACCCCCCCCCCCCCCCACCCCCCCCCCCCCCCACCCCCCCCCCCCCCCACCCCCCCCCCCCCCCACCCCCCCCCCCCCCCACCCCCCCCCCCCCCCACCCCCCCCCCCCCCCACCCCCCCCCCCCCCCACCCCCCCCCCCCCCCACCCCCCCCCCCCCCCACCCCCCCCCCCCCCCACCCCCCCCCCCCCCCACCCCCCCCCCCCCCCACCCCCCCCCCCCCCCACCCCCCCCCCCCCCCACCCCCCCCCCCCCCCACCCCCCCCCCCCCCCACCCCCCCCCCCCCCCACCCCCCCCCCCCCCCACCCCCCCCCCCCCCCACCCCCCCCCCCCCCCACCCCCCCCCCCCCCCACCCCCCCCCCCCCCCACCCCCCCCCCCCCCCACCCCCCCCCCCCCCCACCCCCCCCCCCCCCCACCCCCCCCCCCCCCCACCCCCCCCCCCCCCCACCCCCCCCCCCCCCCACCCCCCCCCCCCCCCACCCCCCCCCCCCCCCACCCCCCCCCCCCCCCACCCCCCCCCCCCCCCACCCCCCCCCCCCCCCACCCCCCCCCCCCCCCACCCCCCCCCCCCCCCACCCCCCCCCCCCCCCACCCCCCCCCCCCCCCACCCCCCCCCCCCCCCACCCCCCCCCCCCCCCACCCCCCCCCCCCCCCACCCCCCCCCCCCCCCACCCCCCCCCCCCCCCACCCCCCCCCCCCCCCACCCCCCCCCCCCCCCACCCCCCCCCCCCCCCACCCCCCCCCCCCCCCACCCCCCCCCCCCCCCACCCCCCCCCCCCCCCACCCCCCCCCCCCCCCACCCCCCCCCCCCCCCACCCCCCCCCCCCCCCACCCCCCCCCCCCCCCACCCCCCCCCCCCCCCACCCCCCCCCCCCCCCACCCCCCCCCCCCCCCACCCCCCCCCCCCCCCACCCCCCCCCCCCCCCACCCCCCCCCCCCCCCACCCCCCCCCCCCCCCACCCCCCCCCCCCCCCACCCCCCCCCCCCCCCACCCCCCCCCCCCCCCACCCCCCCCCCCCCCCACCCCCCCCCCCCCCCACCCCCCCCCCCCCCCACCCCCCCCCCCCCCCACCCCCCCCCCCCCCCACCCCCCCCCCCCCCCACCCCCCCCCCCCCCCACCCCCCCCCCCCCCCACCCCCCCCCCCCCCCACCCCCCCCCCCCCCCACCCCCCCCCCCCCCCACCCCCCCCCCCCCCCACCCCCCCCCCCCCCCACCCCCCCCCCCCCCCACCCCCCCCCCCCCCCACCCCCCCCCCCCCCCACCCCCCCCCCCCCCCACCCCCCCCCCCCCCCACCCCCCCCCCCCCCCACCCCCCCCCCCCCCCACCCCCCCCCCCCCCCACCCCCCCCCCCCCCCACCCCCCCCCCCCCCCACCCCCCCCCCCCCCCACCCCCCCCCCCCCCCACCCCCCCCCCCCCCCACCCCCCCCCCCCCCCACCCCCCCCCCCCCCCACCCCCCCCCCCCCCCACCCCCCCCCCCCCCCACCCCCCCCCCCCCCCACCCCCCCCCCCCCCCACCCCCCCCCCCCCCCACCCCCCCCCCCCCCCACCCCCCCCCCCCCCCACCCCCCCCCCCCCCCACCCCCCCCCCCCCCCACCCCCCCCCCCCCCCACCCCCCCCCCCCCCCACCCCCCCCCCCCCCCACCCCCCCCCCCCCCCACCCCCCCCCCCCCCCACCCCCCCCCCCCCCCACCCCCCCCCCCCCCCACCCCCCCCCCCCCCCACCCCCCCCCCCCCCCACCCCCCCCCCCCCCCACCCCCCCCCCCCCCCACCCCCCCCCCCCCCCACCCCCCCCCCCCCCCACCCCCCCCCCCCCCCACCCCCCCCCCCCCCCACCCCCCCCCCCCCCCACCCCCCCCCCCCCCCACCCCCCCCCCCCCCCACCCCCCCCCCCCCCCACCCCCCCCCCCCCCCACCCCCCCCCCCCCCCACCCCCCCCCCCCCCCACCCCCCCCCCCCCCCACCCCCCCCCCCCCCCACCCCCCCCCCCCCCCACCCCCCCCCCCCCCCACCCCCCCCCCCCCCCACCCCCCCCCCCCCCCACCCCCCCCCCCCCCCACCCCCCCCCCCCCCCACCCCCCCCCCCCCCCACCCCCCCCCCCCCCCACCCCCCCCCCCCCCCACCCCCCCCCCCCCCCACCCCCCCCCCCCCCCACCCCCCCCCCCCCCCACCCCCCCCCCCCCCCACCCCCCCCCCCCCCCACCCCCCCCCCCCCCCACCCCCCCCCCCCCCCACCCCCCCCCCCCCCCACCCCCCCCCCCCCCCACCCCCCCCCCCCCCCACCCCCCCCCCCCCCCACCCCCCCCCCCCCCCACCCCCCCCCCCCCCCACCCCCCCCCCCCCCCACCCCCCCCCCCCCCCACCCCCCCCCCCCCCCACCCCCCCCCCCCCCCACCCCCCCCCCCCCCCACCCCCCCCCCCCCCCACCCCCCCCCCCCCCCACCCCCCCCCCCCCCCACCCCCCCCCCCCCCCACCCCCCCCCCCCCCCACCCCCCCCCCCCCCCACCCCCCCCCCCCCCCACCCCCCCCCCCCCCCACCCCCCCCCCCCCCCACCCCCCCCCCCCCCCACCCCCCCCCCCCCCCACCCCCCCCCCCCCCCACCCCCCCCCCCCCCCACCCCCCCCCCCCCCCACCCCCCCCCCCCCCCACCCCCCCCCCCCCCCACCCCCCCCCCCCCCCACCCCCCCCCCCCCCCACCCCCCCCCCCCCCCACCCCCCCCCCCCCCCACCCCCCCCCCCCCCCACCCCCCCCCCCCCCCACCCCCCCCCCCCCCCACCCCCCCCCCCCCCCACCCCCCCCCCCCCCCACCCCCCCCCCAAGTTGCATTGTTAAAGTGACAGGGACTATGACCTACAGCCCTGTACTTCTACCGTACACTGTTTGAGACTAAATAGCTTCTACACCACTGAAGGTCTCACATTTAAAAGCTTTGTTCCAGCTTTGCTTGAGATTGTTGTTTGTTTTCTCATTTCTGGGCTATGTGAAATCTGATTCACAGTTCGGACTGTTTGTGCCGTTCTGTGTTGCTTATCGGGCCAAAGGGCAAACACCCTTCCTCTGCTCACAGACTGTTCTTGTCAAGGGAGCCACTGACCAGAAATCGAAAGCTAAGCACTGGGCTTTGGTCTCTGTTTCTTGTAAACCGGGTGATTGAGCAGTCAGAGCAGGGCGGAAGTGTAAGCAAAGAGAGAATAAACAATTGAGCTTAATTTCCTTTCCCCCAATTACAGTCACAACTGTTGCTCGTCAAAGGGACTGGGGAGAGGGACACGGATCACGGGGTTTTTCGCTTCTCTTGCGATCGACTCCCTTCCAACGAGGCTGTTTTGAGAAAATGAAGATTTCTTGATTTGAAAAACATAATAGCAGCTGGTTCCCCCCCCTTCCCAACTCCAGCTGCCCAGCTCAGCCAGTCTCCCTTACTCGAGGGCTCAGGTGAAAATCAGTAGTAGAAGAAGAAGAAGAAGAAGAAGAGTTTGGATTTATATCCCCCCTTTCTCTCCTGCAGGAGACTCAAAGGGGCTTACAATCTCCTTGCCCTTCCTCCCTCACAACAAACATCCTGTGAGGTAGGTGGGGCTGAGAGAGCTCCGAGAAGCTGTGACTAGCCCAAGGTCACCCAGCTGGCGTGTGGGGGAGTGCACAGGCTAATCTGAATTCCCCAGAGAAGCCTCCACAGCTCAGGCGGCAGAGCTGGGAATCAAACCCGGTTCCTCCAGATTAGATATACGAGTTATGCCTAGCCCCAAACAGTGTACGGTAGAGATACACGAGCTCTTAACCTCCTACGCCACTGCTGCTCCTACGCCACTGCCTATTGGGTTATGCCTAGGGTTATGCCCCATTGGATTATGCCTAGGGTTACCAACTCTGCCTTGGGAAATTCCTGGAGATTTGGGAGTGGAGTTTGGGGAGGATAGAATTTGAGGAGGGAGTGGGATTAGTGGGAATATGATGCCACGGGGTCCCTGCCCAAAGCTTCCCCCCCCCTTCCTGGAAGCTGATCTGTGTTTTCTGGAGATCAATGATTCTTCTGGGACAATGCCAGCCTGCACCTGGAGGTTGGCAACCTAAACTGGCCCATCCAGTCCAAGAGCCTTTGGGCTGTGAGGAACTTCCTGGACTTCCATTCATTCCCTCGTCAACTCCTCTGACAAACGGGGCAGCCCCACCTAACAAGGATAGGCTGAGTACAGGTGCCTTTATTTGCAGTTATTTATGAGTGGAGGAGCTGTGTGGCATAGTGGTTAAGTGCTTGCACCGCCACTCACACGGTCAGGAGTTTGAGCCCCCTGTGGGTCAGATATCCTGGCAGCTGGCTCATGGTCAACTCAGCCATCTATCCATTCCTTGGTCCGTAAATGAGTACCTAGCACTTAGCTAGGGGGTAAAGAATAGCTGGGGAAAGCAATGGTAACATACCCAAAAACGGCTTGCCTATGAAATCACTGCTTGCAGTGGTACCCCACGGTCAGACATGACTGAAGGGGAAACTTTACTTTTATTTATGAGTGGCTGAAGATGTCCCAGCTTTACAGATGATCTTCTTGATTCAGAGATCCGTTCTTCTGGAGCAAATGGAAGTGGATTCTATAGAATTATACAACATGGAGGTCCCTCCGCTGGCTCCCCTTCCTCAGAACTCCAGGAATTTTCCAACCCAGACCAAGTAACCCTAATTCATGTGCATCTCTGCCTGTTTCTGTGCATAGAAAAGGTGCTTGTTAAATGGAGCAAAACCCTGCCCTCTGGACCTTGATCTCCCTTTATCTCCACACACACGCTTTCCATGCATCTCCTAGCTCTGATAAGTTCTTATATCAGAACCTGACTGAGTTAAAAATGAAAACATAATGAGGAAAAAGAGGGAGGAGGGGGTTTGCTTCCTTTCTCCTGCATGTTCTGTATTAAAAAGGTCCCCAGCTTCCATTTTATGTGTGAATTGGCATACACCTGAAGAAATGCACCCAGAGCAACCTTTTGCTCTCTACAGTGGGATATACTAAAAGGAACAATGGGATTGGCCATTGGAAACAGAGCAAGAGGCTGGAAGGCCCACTTGACTTGCATGGGCTTCATGGAAATACCTTACAGCGCAGAAAAGGTAGCAAAGAAAATGTGGAATGGATTTCAGCGCCCATATAGACTACCCCTTACTGGAATGACATCCCCCCACAGTGGAAAGACTGCCCAGTGGAAAAGACCAGTGCTCAGGCACTGGAATGACAGATTGCACACTGGAATGACAACACTGGGGAACAGAATCTCTGCTTTGGCATGGGACAGAGAGGTCCCTCACCAGAATGACAGCTCCTGGGAAAAGAATCTGTGCTCTAGCAGTGGAATGACAGGTTTCACACTGGAGTAACAGCTCCTGAGAACAAAATCTGTATTAAATTTTCCAGCACAATAGATATAACATCTGTACACTTTTTGGATACCTCGGCATATGTAACTCAAACTGGTAAATAAGTCATCAGACCATATATTAAACCCACAGATAAAAGCATCACACTGCACTACATATTCTTAATAGACCACCTCTCAAAATATGACTTTCATCTAGAGTTTGAATTGATCTTAATAACTTCTTTAACAACACTCCTCGGGCACTAGCTGCCACCACTGTACAAGTCACACTGAAGGTATACTGTGGCCATCCATTCTTAGCTGGCTCTACCTGCATCCAACAAACTATGTTGAAATCACAAAAATGCCCACAGGTTCAAAAAGGTTTGGAACCCTTTAGCAAAAGGCGAAAGATTTATGTGATCTGAAGAGAAACCAGAGTATAAAATTATAATAATGAAAGAGCTTCCTGTCTCAATACAACAAAGACACAAGGATTATCACAAGCTAACCACTTTTCTGCAGGAAGAAAAAGTGAAATATAGATGGATAATTCCAGAAGAGGAAAGAGATGAGGATTAACGTTGTTACAGTACTGCAGGTTCAAGAATTTCTAACCAAAAAAGCAAGTCCCCGATTACTTAAGGAAAAATAAGAGTAAAGGGGGGAGGAAGAGCTAGGTGGGAAGGGAGGCGGTGAAAGATGACGTTAAATGTGTTATCTCTACTAGGAAGTTAAACAAAAATTAATAACATTCCAGACTACAAATTGGGTAATGGTAGGTGATTTTAATGGAGTGGTAGACACAGACTTGGATAAAAGAAATCTGGTTAATAGGAAAAAGAAACTACAGAATAAAGTGAGCAAAGATGGGAAGTTACCGAAATCTTTTTTTGCATTAATGAAGGACCTAAGTGTATACGATGTATGGAGATTGAAAGAAGGAAGGGCAAGGGATTTTACCTTTTATTCAAATAAATTTCACTCCCATGCTAGAATAGATATGGTCTGGGCATCTAAAAAATTAGGGGTCAATACTAACAAAATAATAATTAAACCTAGAGTGGTTTCGGATCATAATCCCATTTTGTGGACATTAACATTGGCGGAAACGAACTACCAGTGGAGAATGAAAGAGCCCACTCTATCCTGGGATAATCTCAAAGCAAATCAGAATTGAAGAAAAATCTAACAGATTATTGGGAAATCAATTATAGTACAATTGGAGAGGAAAACATGCTGTGGGATGCACATAAGGCGGTAATGAGGGGGCATATTAGGAGCCAAGAAACAAAGCTTAAAAAACTTAGAAGGAAAGAACAACAAGGTTTATAACAGAAGCTAAGAGAATTAGAACTTGAATTGCAGAAAAGGAGAGATAATAAAAAAGTTTTGAAACATATTAAAATAATAAAGGATCAAATAGAAGCCTTAGGCTCATTCCGCACATGCAGAATAATGCACTTTCAAACTGCTTTCAGTGCTCTTTGAAGCTGTGCGGAATGGCAAAATCCACTTGCAAACAGTTGTGAAAGTGGTTTGAAAATGCATTATTTTGCGTGTGCGGAAGGGGCCTTAGCTACTAACCGAATTGTCAAAAATATGATTTATTTGAAACAAAAATATTATGCTCTAGACAATAAAGTGGGAAGTTGGCTGGCAAATAAATTGAGGAAACAAAGAACAAAACGCATGATAAACCAAGTGAAGGAAGGTAGGAAAATTTTGGTGGACAGAGAAAAAATTAGAAAGGCCTTTGAAAATTATTATTCAAAGTTATATACCAAAGATAAGATAGAGGGGAGTAGGTTGGATGATTGTATAGAAAAACAAAATATCCAAGACTTAAATCAAGAACAAATAGTAGAAATAAATAGACCTATAACAAAAGAAGATAGAAGATATTATTAAAAATCTTAAAAAATAAATGGGATGATGGTTATTATAAGACCTTTAAGTTAGAATTAATAGAACATCTAGAGAGACTATATAATGGAATAATGAAGGGTGATAAGATACCACCATCATGGAAACAAGCTTTGATAACATTGATCCCGAAAAAGGAACAAGAAATATTAGATCTGAAGGACTATCGTCCAATATCTCTGCTGAATGTAGACTACAAGATTTCTACAAGTATATTGGCCAAAAAGTTTAAAAAGATCTTAAACATCTATATACAAGAAGAACAAGCAGGTTTCTTACCAGGACACCAGATTAGCCACAATGTAAGGAAAGTAATTAATATAATAGAATATCTGAACGATAGACCAGACTTACCCACGACAATGATTTTTTTAGATGCCAAAAAGGCCTTATATCGAATTAACTGGGAATTTATGTTAAAAGTGATGCTCCAAATGGGAATAAAAAGGAGTTCTATAATGCTATTAAAGAGGTTTATAAAGAACAAGAGGCAGTTATGAACTTGAATGGAGAATATTAAAAAAATAGAATTGAGAAGGGAACTAGACAGGGTTGTCCCATGTCTCCTTTATTATTTATAAATACATTAGAAATCTTGATAAGGAAAACAATAAACCAACAATCCTATAAAGGCATTTATATAAAAAGTATTTGACATGATAGAGGAATTTGGGAATTTGGCAGGGTTTAAATTAAATTTACAAAAGACAAAAATGTCTGCATTTAACCTAACTGCTTCAGAAAAACAAAAAAATAAAGAATTGACCAACATCACAGTAGACAAGAAAATTAATTATTTGGGCATTACACTAGAAGATAATAACAAAAATCTTATTAAAAATAATTATGACCAAAAATGGCTCAAAATTAAAGATAAATTAATGGAATGGTCAGGAAAACAAATATCATAATTAGGAAGAATGTATTATTAAAATGAGTATCCTTCCTCAATTTATGTTTCTTTTTATGAACCTACCTTTAGTGACATCTAAAGCAGACTTTGAAAAATGGCAGAAAGAATTAAGTAAATTCATATGGGAAGGCAAGAAGGCACGAGTCCGGTATAAAAATCTTATTCAACCTAAAGCCCAAGGAGGGCTGGGGGTACCAGACTGGGGGTACCAAATATGGCAACCATGGTCGGATTATATTTCAAAAACCTATGACATGACAATCTATCCAGCCAGATACTAAATGCTTGGTTAGGATAAATTATGGTATTCTACTGTTTTTTAATTTGATAAGTTAACATAGTAAATTAAGTGAGGAAATAAATTGTTTTTCTTTTCTTTCTTCTTTTTAAATAGAAATGAATAGAAGTAAAAGTAGAGTAAAAGTCTGAGGGGGAGGGTGAAATTGGGCCATCTGCAGCGGAGCTGTAGATGTCCGAATTGCCAGGCCAAGGATGGCGCAGGCCTGACACCAAGCTTGAAAGTGTTACCCAAAATGGTGGGATGCAACGTTGGGGAAATTAGCTGTAGAGCAAAAGGTAGCTTAGCGTGGCTTAAGGAGAAAAGAAATTCTAGGTAGAAAGACCACTCTCTCTCCACCTTCATGCCACCACAGGTCAGGAGGGTTACAAAAACTTCCACCAATGTACTTTTGGCATGAGGGGGTAGCACTATGGGGACTCCACCTCCACCCAATAGTCCCACAGTCCCAGAGTTTGCATCATTTCTAAATGGATCTGGTGATTCTGAGTGGGCTTCCTAAATGGATCTGGCAGAGGTGGTGTGCTTGAGCCCCCCCTCCACCCCCACCCAATAGTCCCACAGTCCCAGAGTTTGCATCAATTCTGGATGACGGCTGGCCTTCAGGGAAAGTGAGTCTCCAGACCCTGCCCTTAAGTGAAAATTAGTAGAGAACTACTGGGTCATGCCTAGGGTTACTAACTCTTGTCTTGGGAAATTCCTGGGGGTTTGCAAGTGGAGTGTAAGGAGGGAAGAAATTGAGGAGGGAGGGCTTAGTGGGGTCTTGATACCATGAGATCCACCCCCCCCAAAAAAAGCTGCCTTTTTCTCCAGGGGAGCTAATCTCTGCTGTCTGGACATCAGCTTCAATTTTTCTGTGTGTGTCCATATTGAATGTTTATTTCATGTCATGACCTCTGGTTACCACATTAAATTATATTTGATTACACACCATTCAATTGCAGATGAGCCTTGACTTTTGCACCTGAACCTGAACCTAGATCCTTGTCTTTCCCCGGGTTTCGCTTCTGCAAACTGTCTCTCCCAAGCGGCTGACAGTTTAGAAACCCTGTGAGGTTTCAAAACCAGGACTAAGTCTCCTTCCTTAAATTTCTACAGATGTGCATTCTTGTTAAACCACAACTTCTCAGTGTGTCCGGCTTTGGCTGGATCCTCAAGGGGTCCAAAGCCGGCATTCATAAGGTATGGGTACTTACCTTTAAGGCCTTACGCAGCCTGGGACCTTCGTACCTTCGGGACCGTCTCACCCCATATGTCCCTTTACGGCCTCTGCATTCGGCAGAGGCCAACTTGCTGGTGGTCCCCAGCCCCTTCATGATGCGGCTGGCCTCTACCCGGGCCAGGGCTTTTACAGCCCTGGCCCCTGCCTGGTGGAACACTTTACCACCAGCTATTCGGGCCCTGCGGGATCTTGGAGAGTTCCGCAGGGCCTGCAAGACCGTATTGTTCCACCGGGCGTTTGGAGGGGCCGGCCGCTGATGTGCGCCCTCCTTCCCCCCCCCTTTTTACATTCTGGGCCCTTAATTTATGGGGCCTCAGCTCTCTGGGTTTGTTTCTTCCAGGGTGGGTTTATTATATTGTATGAAGTTTTATGCTGGACGCCACTGTAAATTTGTTTCATTCGCTGTTTTAACTGGGTTTTAATGTGATTGTTTGGTTTTATGATGTTCACCGCCCAGAGCCCTTCGGGGGAGGGGCGGTATATAAAATTGATAATAAATAAATAAATAAATAAATAAATAAATTTCCCAGGGTGAGTTATTTATCTTCCACAATAGTTGGGGTCTGATTCCTTCTCCCACAGTGCTTCAACTAATTCTAGCTGTCCTCTGATCTGCTGACCATAGATGAGCTTGTATGGACTGAGCCCCAAACTATACTTTGCTTCAACCCCTGGTGTCCAAAAAGCAGCTTCCATAGGTTCTTATCCCAGTCACAAGGATGCTCTGCTACATCTGAATCATTGCCCCCAAAGTGGCATTGAACCACTCTGTGGCTACACTGGTGTCATGATGGTAAGTCGCAGCAGTGATGTGCTTGACCCCCCTCCCCCCAATAGTCCCAGAGTCCCCAGAGTTTTCATCAAATCTGGATGAAGGATGGGCTTCAGGGGCAGCACACTGCGGGATCCACCAAAACCAGAATGACAGTGCGCAGAGGGGGAGCTCTGGGGGAGCTTGCTAAATGGATCTGGTGATTCTGAGTGGGCTTCCTAAATGGATCTGGCAGAGGTGGTGTGCTTGAGCCCCACCTCCACCCCCACCCAATAGTCCCACAGTTCCAGAGTTTGCATCAATTCTGGATGAAGGCTGGCCTTCAGGGAAAGTGAGTCTCCAGACGCCTTCCCAGACAGAATGAAATGTTCCCAGAGGTGAGAACTCGGGGGGAGGGGGCTTGGTAAATGGATCCATGATCTCATGCCTGCATTCTAATGATGGGTAGCTTCTGCAGTGGCTCTTTTGCCCAATAGTGGAAGATCTGCACCTATTGGCAAACCAAGCAGAAGTGAGTGAAAGAAATGCTTGCCAGAAGCTCTGCACCAGCCCATCCTTAATTTCATATATCCCCAAGTGTCCACTCAAAACAGTGTCATTCATTAAGCTTGAAAGCTTCCACCAATGTGCTTTTGATATGAGATGGTGGCACTGTTCCCCCTCTGGCAGCTTTGTGGTACTAAAATCTTGATACAGCAGTACATTCCTGATCACAAACCTCACTGGATTGTGCTTAGAGCCCAAGTCTGGCTCACATGCTGATTCCCGAGGTTCTTTCTAACTAGGGTCACTGTTTTGCTGCCATAGCATGGTTTTGTGGTTAAGATGTCAGACAAGGACCCCCACAAGTGCCATGAAAGTTTTCAGGGTGACGTCAGACAAGCCACACACTCTTAATCCTGACCCATGCCAGTATTTGGATGGGAGATCACCAAGGAATATCAGGGGCATGATGCGAAGGAAGGCAATGGAAGACCACTTCTGAATCTCTCTTGCCTTGAAAACCCTATGGCGTTGCCATAAATTGGCTGCAATTTATGTGTCTGCAGTCAGGAGTCAGTGAAATTGACAAGGGCAGTTGCTTTTGCAGGAGGAAATTGACTAGTGTGTGCCTCAATAACAATGATCCTTTACTGCAGCAGTCCCTTGTCAATGGCAGTTTTGGAGGGTAAGCCCCCCCCCCAACCAAGTCTTCATCTGATAGCAGAAGAAAACAATAGATGGAAATAGATGAATTCCCTTGGGCAGGATGTTCCAAAGTTCATGAGAGACAATTGGGAAGTCTAGCAAGATATATCCAGCTGATCAGTTTTCAACAATGTCTATACAGACATTTTGTTGCTTGGTTGACAATTTTACATCAAGAATAATAATGATAATGATAATGATAATGATAATGATAATGATAATGATAATGATAATGATAATGATAATGATAATAAGAATAAGAAGAAGAAGAAGAAGAGGAAGAGGAGGAGGAGGAGGAGTAGGAGTTTGGATTTATATCCCCCCTTTCTCTCCTGTAGGAGACTCAAAGGGGCTGACAATCTCCTTGCCCTCCCCCCCTCACAACAAACACCCTGTGAGGTGGGTGGGGCTGAGAGAGCTCCGAAAAACTGTGACTAGCCCAAGGTCACCCAGCTGGCGTGTGTGGGAGTGCACAGGCTAATCTGAATTCCCCAGGTAAGCCTCCACAACTCAAGTGGCAGAGTGGGGAATCAAACCCGGTTCCTCCAGATCAGAGTGCACCTGCTCTTAGTCACTACGCCTCTGCTGTGTCTAGTGTTTTTGTTGAAGACATCCTGCAATCCTAACCTCAAGAAATCATGTGATTTATTTACTCCAAAGTCCTTCACTTTACAGTTGGAAGCTAGATAGCTGAACTCTATAAAAACAAGATTGCTTTCTCTTTCATTGCCAGTCAGAGTTCAAGCTTTCCTCAGAACACCAGGGAGTTCTAAGGAGCAGAGAAGGAAGGA
Organism: Sphaerodactylus townsendi; assembly: GCF_021028975.2. NCBI lineage: Eukaryota > Metazoa > Chordata > Lepidosauria > Squamata > Sphaerodactylidae > Sphaerodactylus > Sphaerodactylus townsendi. Next base: position 121,316,319 of record NC_059430.1, read on the forward strand.
ATCTCAACCAACATTCGTCACCACCTGCTTTGCAATGCAGCTCTTTGCTAGAATTGGTAAGCAAATCTATCTTAATGTCTAGCTTGTTCACAGACTTTACAGTTTGTCAGTAGCTGCAGTATCTGGCAAAAGTATCCAAAATAAGCATTTTAGGGAAAAAAAAATCAGGGAGAATCAGACGCTGTCATATGTTTGAAAAGTTTGGTAGAAGAGAAGGGTAATAGCTAAACGGAGACACCATTTTGAATTTAAGCTGGGGGCAGAAGGAAGTATAATTCATCCAAAGGCTGAAAGGCATGTTAAATTGAAAAAAAATGTAGTTCATTGATAGAGAGCTCTTGTAGGTATATTTTTATACCTGGCACAAATTACAGTCAGGCTGTATTCATAAATGAAAAAGGCAGCTGTTTTTTTTAATGTGTTTATTTATGCCTTTAGCAGGAACCCTTAATATTCAGGTGACTTAACTGAATAACATCTGACACAATCTTTAGACAAATTTCCAATCTCCATGTGGAGACTTGAGATCTCCTGGAACTACAATTGATGTGCTCATTACCTAGATCAGTTTCCCTACAGAAAACTGCAACTTAGAAGGGTGGAGATGCCCTTATAACCTGCTGAATTCCTTCCCTTCCACAAGTTTCACTCACAAATCACCAGAGAAAAAGAAGAAGAAGAAGAGTTGGATTTATATCCACCTTTCTCTCCTGAAGGAGACTCAAAGGGGCTTACAATCTCCTTTCCCTCCCCCCCCACAACAAACACCCTGTGAGGTAGGTGGGGCTAAGAGAACTCCAAAGAACTGTGACTAGCCCAAGGTCACCCAGCTGGCATGTGTTGGAGTGCACAAACTAATCTAGTTCACCAGATAAACCTCCACAACTCAAGGGGCAGAGTGGGGAATTAAACCCAGATTAGAGTGCACCTGCTCTTAACGACTACACCATGCTGGCTCTCTGGTAGCAACCCTACCAGAAAACCCATACCCTTGAGTTTACAGTCCCTCAGAGCCTGCGACACAAGGGTCAGTTTCTCCCTCTCTGCACAGCAGCACTTCCATTTAATCTCTTGTGCCTGAGGAATTCAGCTACAATGGGATAGCAAACAATAGCTGCCAACATTTATTCTGGCAAATCTCCTCTTCCACTGTTATTATAGTGCATTCTTCAGTAGGGTTACACTTTTCCAAATCCTCTGAAGTCAATGTGCTGAGGAGGGTATAACTCAGCTAAGAACTTCTCACTGAAAGACTGTGGCCGTTTCCGCATGGGCCAAAAACGGCGGCCTGGGGGCGGTAAAAACGCCGCCCCCAGGCTGCCGTTCGCACAGGCGGCGCTGCTGAAACGCAGCAGCGCCGACCTGGCTGCCCTTCCCCTCCCTCAGGCCGCCCTAAAAAACAACCCTTTAAAGGGTTGTTTTTGAGGGAACAGCGTCTTCCCGGCGGCGCGGTGCGAACAGCACCGCTGGGAACACGCTGTTTCCCCTTCCCTCTCCCACTTACCTCTCGCTGTCATCGTCCTGCTGGCCTCCTAAGTCCCTCCCTCGCTGTCCTCCGACCCCTGGAGGTCGGAGGGCAGCGTGGGCGGGGCTTAGGAGGCCAGCAGGACGACGACAGCGACGAGGTAAGTGGGAGAGGGAAGGGGGAAGAGGCGGCTCCATGCGGAGCCGCCTCTCCTGCGGCGGCCTCTGCTGGGGCTGCTCGCACGCTTGCGTGCGAACGGCCTCCACCCCCACGCCGGCAGAATTCTTGCCGGCGTGGGGGCGCATAGAGGCCCATGCGGAAACGGCCTGTGAAACAAGAAGAGATTCAACAGCAGATGTACTATTTTATCTTCAGCTGCATGTGGGGAACACTTATAGTAAATTTTTGGCTGCATGTGATGACAATCAACAATTTTAAGACCCCTGAGGCCCTTCTGTGGCCTTGCAGTGCATCACATAAATTTGCAGTTGCCAAGTATTTTCTTCAGTCTTTCCCTCAGTTTGCCGTGATTTAACCAATACCCTTTTTCCGCATGTAAAACAAATTATTTCTTTTCTTCCTGGAGGTATAAGAAGCCTTAACAGAGTGGCATGCTGGTTTTACAATTGGCTGAAACCAGATCCCGTTGTCTGAGACGTGCCAGGGTTGATGGTTCTTCCACACTGTGGAAAGTCTTGAGGGTCACAGAGATTCCCATAACATACTGGGGAAGTTGTGAAGTGTGCAGTGCCTCAGTTGCTTGGATTTTTAATGACCCTAGGCTGATTCCGTATGGGCCAAAAACAGCCGTGTGAAAACGGTGTGAAAACAGTATAAACCCTTTTACACCATTTTAAACCCTTTTCACACTGCTGTTTTTGGCCCATGCGGAATCTGCCCTAGTGTCTGCATGCAAAACTGCTGTGGGTGTTGAGAATTTTTCAGACTGATAGGGAACAGCAATTGCTGGGGAGGAGAACCACTTTTGTCAAAACATCCTGTTTCTGTGCATGTAAGCAGTTGCTTGATCGGAAAATATTAGCCTGTGATCTTGCTGTTCTTTCTACTTAAAAAAAACCCCTGCATCTGTGATCTCTGCCTATCAAACCACAGGTAAAAGCACAAAAGCAGACCAGGTGGTTTTCCTTGCTCCTGCGAACACCCCACTGAGATCAGATCACAATCAATAATGTTCCTCAACATTGTGCCGATGAGAAGCGGGCGCTATTTAATAATTACGATAAATCATAGTCTGGGTTCCTGAAGTCTGAGTCCCCAAAGGAAATACTTCTTTACACAGTGAGTGGTTAAAATGTGAAATTCGCTGCTGGAGGACGCAGTGATTGTCATAGGCACAGATAGCTTCAAAAGGAGATTAGATAGATTCATGAAGCTATCAGTGGCTATTAGCCATGGAACCTTCACATCCAGAGGCAGGAAACCTCTGCATACTAGTACCAGGAATCAACATTGCAGGAACACCTTAGCCTTTGTTATTGGCCCTCCAAAATAACTGGTTGGCCACGATGTGGGACAGGATGCCAGACTAGATGGATCACTGGACTATGTTCTTGAAGCCTGAACTGCGTCAGTTGATCACTGACTTCCTTTCCCCTGCAATAGCTTATTTAGGGTTGCCACCTATTAAATGGATCCCTCTGGCTGTCCCTTTAATATCCATTTGGTCTGCAGAAATATCCTACTTAGGGTTGCCTGCACACTGCAAATTTTGTTGTTGTTGTTGGGACAACACAAGGACTTGGTAGCAAGCACACCATGGCTCTGCTTGGTTGGCCACCAGAACATACCGGAGAAGTAGCTTTAGTTCCCTGCTCCTGTGCTGTTACCACATCATTGGCTCACACAACAGAGGCTAATCATTTCACTT
>NC_059430.1:121319764-121336805 GCF_021028975.2 Sphaerodactylus townsendi
GTTTCCTCAGAACGCTTCACTCTGAATGACGCCATGCTGGTCGAAGAAATTCAGAAAAGGGAGAAAAAGTTTTGCTTCATGTGCCTCCTAAAATGGATGTCTGCATAGCTGCTTTAGTCATGAACCCCAACTTCGATAGGGACAAAACAATTGAGGCGATAAGGACCTACTGCTGTGAGAATTTGAAAAAGGAAAGAGAGACTCCTCCAAGGGTTTTTCTTGTCTCCAGGAGAGATTTGAGCTTGTATGATTTCCCCCTCCTGCAAGAGGCCTTTGAAAATGACCTGGACGACCTCAAGAGACACGCTGTTATTTCATCTCTGCCAGTTTTCTCAAGAAAAGTCCTGAAAAAGAAAAAGGCTGCTATGGAAGACTTTATATGGAAAGTCGCCACTAAATCTTGTAGCATTGCAATGATTCCTGTCCCAGGACTCTCTCTCGTCTGTGATCTCAACATTTTGATTGCAACAATGAAATTTTTCTACAAGGTCTTTGGCTTGGATGAGGATTGCCTCCACCGAGTTGCAGAACTGGTTCGCAAAGATTACGACGTGCTGAAATCGGCTATCAAAAAATCCCCAATGTCCAGTGAGATCACTCCAACATTTGTAAACAGCCTCTTAGCAAAGTCAGTGCTGTGTTTGACTGTGAGGGTGACACAATGTGTCTTGGATTGTATACCTCTGTTGGGTTATCTGACTGGTGGACCTAGTTCTTTTATTACAACCTTCCACATGCTGAAAAGTTTCCTGAGAGACCTGGTGGAAGATGCGGAGAACGTCCGGGCAAAAGCTGCTGAGCCTTAACCCCCGCAATATCATCACACAAAGATCCAAAACACCAGTTTGTAAGGTGACTACCCTTGGACAAAATGTATGAAGGGTGCACAGGACCACCACTGAAGCATGAAAAAGGATGGTTTGAATTTCTGCTTGGATGCTTAATCCCCCCCCCCCCCCTTACAGACATAAGCAGAGTACTTCTGGATCAGATTATTGGTCCATTTAATCCGGCATCCTATTTCACAGAGCAGCCAATCACTTGACTTGAAGGGCCAAGAAACAGGGCAAATAATCAAAGGCCTTCTTCAGCTGCTGTTTCTGAGAGTGGGATTGCAGCCTCTGAATACAAAAGTTCCTTTCAGTCACTATGGCTGGTAGTTGATAGATGTCTTCTCCTTGACTCTGTCTAACTCAGTGGTTCTCAACCTTCCTAATGCCGCGAACCTTTAATACAGTTCCTCATGTTGTGGTGACCCCCAACCCTAACATTTATCCATTTTACAGATGGAGAACACTGATGCAGGGAGTCTTAGGCGACCCCTGTGAAAGGGTCGTTCGACCCCCAAAGGGGTCCCGACCCCCAGGTTGAGAACCACTGGTCTAACTGATACCTGGACAGAAGAATACAACAGAACACTCTCATGTGAAATAAAGAACGTTTCTATTTAGATGGTTCCAGAAGGAGATTTCTTTTGCAAGTGTGCCAGTTCAATGTATGTAGAAGGCACACAATCCTTGAGACATCCTTTGCCATTCCATACTCCAAGCTAGCCAATGGCTCATTCTTATAACATTGTTTCTTTTCCTTCGCAAATCAGATCTTAACCTGTGACAAGCCATAAATAACTCCAAAGGTGAATCTTCTATCTGTGGGTCTCTAGGGCAGAATTTGAATGAGTTTGTAACAAACAAAATGCACTCTTTAAAAAACAAAATGGTTTACTTCTTAACATATATAACAACATCAACATTTAACATCACACTCAAGGTCCGCCCAGTTTCTATTTCAAGTCCTTCTAGTTACAGTCTTCTTGATATTGCCAAGTCCAATTCTTCCTGCCAGTGGTCATTCCTGAAGACTCCAAGGGCTTGGTGAACAGGACTCAACATGATGAAGGTTTCCAGGAGAACTCTCACCCATTACAAACACAAAAAACCCTGAAACAATAAACTCCAACATTTACAACATAGCAAAAATAAACAACTACCTTCCCACTAGTTCCCAACAACATTGCAGTTACCTTAACAAGGTGTTAAGGGCTTATACAAACCAAGGTCCGAGTCTGGTAGCCTTGTCTCCTCCAAACTACATGAGCTCTGCAGCCTTTTGCTGCTTTGAGTCTCCACCCCTTTCTGGGTCAACCCATTCTGAGCATGGGGGTTACACTAGCACATGCAAGAACGCTTTGTCTTTATTTCTTTCACTCTACTCCTTTGCATTTTATTGAGATGAACTTCTTGTGAAAGTAAAATCGTGTGTTCTCACTTTTTTATGGGGGAGGAGATGTTCTTCTTATACCTATTTCTTGGGCAGTCCCATCCAGAATCCCTGGATGTGACGCTGTGGCTGTGCAGACTAACTGGTCAGAAGGAGGCTTGCCGGCAGTGTGGTCACACATACAAAAATCCCTCCCCACCACCAGAAAAACCCCATTAGGCTTAGATTTACACCACCAGGAAAGTGGCGTCACTTGCAAGCCCTGGCCACTGGTGGAAAAAGGAGAACATCCAGGTGGAAGTCAACTACTGTCGTCTCCTCCCCAGCCACGTGGCCCCCCAGATCACCCCTGCTATGGCAGGGATGCTAGCGCAGCATTTAGAACTGCATCTCACTTCTGTGGAGGGATCAGTGGCTGCTCACTGGCAGATCTGCCCCTCTGCCAGGGCAAGTGCCCCAGGAAGGACAAATCCGCCAGTCTGGCTTTGCACCACTCCCAGTATTGGATTCACCCCCCTCCCCTTTGGACGGGGCCATCATCCAAGGATTGTGTATTGGTCTTTTAGGGAAGTGGGGGAATAGACCCCTGATACTCCATGACGAATTTGGATTGTGCAGCCCTTTGGGGGAAAGCGGTCTATAAACCCAATTAATAATAATAATAATAATAATAATAATAATAATAATAATAATAATAATAATAATAATAATAATAATAATAATAATAATAATAATAATAGAAAGTGGAATCTGCAGAGAGGTTCCTCAGAATCCCAGATGGGTGTTTATGTTCTGCCATCCTCCCTGAGAAAAGAAATGGATTGCTGGCTGGTTCTAATAAATGGTCCATTCTGTAATGCTGAAATAAGACATCCTGAGGACACACACACACACACACAGGCACAAAAGCATCCTGGGAAGGCACTCTGCACAGCCTTTTCTCCAAGATGTCCTTCGGACACCTTATTTCTGCTCAAGAAGCCTTTAAAAAAACTGCTTCAAAATGCCCCCTTTCCCTTTAAGCTGCCTGCAAGATGCCTCCTGCCTGGCTGTGTGGAAGGCAGACCTCGGGAAGCATCTTGTTTTTTCTGCTTAACCAATTTGCTGTCTGGTCAGTTTCATCCTCAGCTTGCCCCTGACATTTTGAGAGCAGCTTAAGGGATGCTTTCTGCCTCCATTTGCTGAAGGTTGCCCCAGGATGTTTGCTCCGCAGGCTCTGATCCTGGGTGCCTTTTCAGCCAATCGTGGGTGCCTTTTAGTTGTATTCAGCTGGTCCTGCCGATTGCAACAATGTATAGTTTCCCTCCCCTTCCCCCACACCCAGAAGAGGTATCTTTGTAGTTACACAGACGCACAGAAGAGACTCTTAGCTGCTCAGATTATCCCCAGTCACACAGTGAAGATTCTTCTGCTATGCAGTTAGAAGAAACTATGCAAACATGGATTATTTGGGACAGTGTTGTCAGACCTGGTCTCCTTCCTGGTTCAGATCAGCCACGTCTAAAAGACAGAAAGAAAATTTCCAAAGACTTAGGTTTTAAAGAAAAGATTTTACTGTTCAGATTAGTCTCTGACAGGGTGCTCTAGGGTAGTGACACAATTTACCAGTCAAAGATCTTGGTTCTTATACTTTTCAAAATGCTTACATCAGGATTTTCTTACGTACATACCCTCCACCATAAAATCAAATTTTGCTAGTTTAATAGTTTAACACAAACACAAATTTCCACTATGCTAGTTCAACACAAATTCAATTTTTGCTAGGATAGTTTATTTGCTCCTTCCATAGGTCAGGCAATAAAAGTATTTTCAACCTTTCAATCAAGTTATCCAGTTTGGTTCAAAGTAGCCTGTTCCAGGATTAAATGATTTCACATACATCTCATTCACTAAAAACAGTTGAAATGATTATAGCCATTCTTATAATCTGTGATCCAAACAGAATAAATGTTTCATATATTTCACTATCATTTCAGAGTTCATTAAAATATAGAAAAACACATTTTAATCATCTCATTCGATTTTACCTGTCTTCTAACCTTTAAACATTTATATTTGACATCTGTATTTATTAACTAAGTTTCCCTAACTGAAAATGTATTTTGGACTCTTGAGAGATATTGTTTTCATGCTTTAGTGTTGTTTCAGGATGTTATAAATGCCTCAGTGATATGATAAGATCTTCCTACTTTGTACCTTTGCTGCCAAGCTGCCTTTTACTACTGAGAGAGAGACTGCTTGATTTTCAGTTCTATAGATCCCTTATATCAAATATAATATTCAGGCTGTTCTCTGTTCCCATAGTACACTACTTAAAGCCAATGGCTCATTCCGCACATGCAGAATAATGCACTTTCAAACTGCTTTCAATGCTCTTTGAAGCTGTGTGGAATGGCAAAATCCACTTGCAAACAGTTGTGAAAGTGGTTTGAAAACGCATTATTTTGCGTGTGCGGAAGTGATGTGCAATGTGATGTAGTGGTTAAGAGCAGCAGACTTTAATATGGAGAATGGGGTTTGATTCCCTACTCCTCTATTAAGTGTTTTTTTCCCTTTTTTTGAGTGACATGTTGAATTGATTCTTCAGTGCCTCAGAGCTTCTTGCTGCAGTTCTCCTTGCTGGTATAATGAATGCTTGGAAGATTTAACCTCCTCCCAATTAAAAAAAACCCCACAGAGAAATGATTAAAATAAGTAGGTGAGGGCGAACAGGGTGAGCTCAGAAAATAGTGCTTAGATTAGGTGAGCCTTCAGATGTTCATTAGGGTCCACCTCATCAGTTGTCAGCCACCTCGGCCATAGCTGGTATGGGTCAGCATGATTGGGAATTGTAGTTACCTTAAGCCCCGAACTACTCTCCTCAAGGAGCTGCAGGTTCCCTACCCCTGGCACTAGGAGGATGTTCAGAGGGGAGTGTAGCTGCTGGGAAACATAGGCCTGCTCCTTCCACACCCAGTAACAGCGCTTTCAAACTCTCACAACTGTTTGTAAATGACGGTTTTGATGACCATTCATAGAGCGCAGCTTCAAAGTGGGGATACTTGGTACAGCTTGCTTTTACGCATGGTCTGTGCATGTGCTGGAATAAGGGGAGCCATAGTAAATATGTATCATCATCATTAATAACCTTTATTAGGCATACAGAATAAAAAATAGAGCTAATGCAGTGGATAGATATTAAACAGGTCTTATTCCCTTCTGTTTTTCTTGATTCCGTTCAGCAATCACTTGCAGGAGAAATTTAACAGTCTTTTCCAGTGTCTCCTGTTTTGTTTTGTTTTTTGCTGTTGAGAAGTAATTTCATTTGCAAATCAACTGGGCAGGTTAGTGCTTTCTGGTATGTGGGTTGTGGTAGTAAGTATCTGATATTGGGATACTTAGGGCAGAAGAAGATCATGTGATTTAAGGTTTCTACTTGATTCAGGACATGTGGACAGAATCTTTCGTTGACATAGCAAATAGTTCCGTGTGCTTACTGAAGATGCCTAAAATACCTCCAACCAGAGAATCATTTTAAAGGGGAATTAATGAAAAAATGTTTTGAGGCTGGAAATAAAATGTTTTTGATAACGTAACAGGGGGAAAAAAACAGCACAGATCTCCATGGAGGAAATGTTTCATTTCTTTCTTCAGAATGCTTTTAAAAATTTGAACAGAAGAGTCATTTATCTTACATAAGTCGAACCTGATTTCAAAAAACGAATGGCCTCAAAATAAGCTCAAGAGATGCATTGAACATTTGTTGGGAGTTTTTTTAAAATTTCCAAAAAATATTAGATTTTTCATTTATTAATAAATTAAGTGTAAAAAAATGTGATGGATTCATTTCCAATGTAGTTTGCTGCAGTTCCAGATTTAATATTGCATTTTGCAACAGTTGGACCTGATTTCCAAAAGCTAAGGGCCTCAAAATAAGCTTCAGGTGACATTGGGAATTTATTGTGTTTTTTTACAATAATTCCCTCCCCTCCTTTGCATGCCACCCCTCACTCCCTCCCCTCCTTTGCATGCCACCCCTCCCTCCCCCTCCCTCTGCTAGGGTGGGTGGGCCAGGTCTAGATGCCGGGTCCCCTCCCCTCCTTTGCATGCCACCCCTCACTCCCTCCCCTCCCTTGCATGCCACCCCTCCCTCCCCCTCCCTCCGCTAGGGTGGGTGGGCCAGGACCAGATGCTGGGTCCCCTCCCCTCCCCTCCTTTGCATGCCACCCTTCACTCCCTCCCCTCCCTTGCATATCAAAACATATGATAGATTTCAAGTTTTAATAAATTAAATGTAAAAACTGTAATGTATATGCAAGGCAGTTTTTGTTAGCTAAGTATTGACTGGCCAGTTTTATCTTTTGAATTCTGAGTAGTAATTATTTTGTAATTGTTTGTTCATCTTATTATTCCATTGCTTTTATAATCCCATTATTGGGTCATTTATTTGCAGTTACACTATATGAATTTGAAATAGCGGCAACTGTATTAACTGCAAACATTTTGCTAATATTGTATGTTTTAACGGGGCTTTTAACCCAATTGTGTAAGCCGCCCTGGGACTTCGATGTAGGGCAGGGTATAAATGGAAATAAATAAATAAATAAATAATATGGGGGTACAATTTTAGGGAAATGGGTTGCCAAGGGATACGTGAGTGATAAAAGATTGGGAACCACTGATCTAAAGTATTTATTTTGCATGCCAGTTCTGCTGGGGACGAAATTTCACAAGGCCCTTGATCATGGAGTTTTTAATGCTTATATTGTCGAAGAAGAAGAAGAAGAAGAAGAAGAAGAAGAAGAAGAAGGAGAAGAAGAGGAGGAGGAGGAGGAGGAGGAGGAGGAGGAGGAGGAGGAGGAGGATAGGAGGAGTTTGGATTTATACCCTTCCTTTCTCTTCTGTAAAGAGACTAAAAGGGGCTTGCAATCTCCTTTCCCTTCCCTGCACAACAAACGCCCCAGGAGGGTGCAGCTGAGAGGAGTCTCCGAAGATCTGTCACTAGCCCAAGGTCGCCCAGCTGGCCCGTGTTGAAATGTACAGGCTGTATAGAGCATGCAACTCTCAAAGATTACACATTGTGTTTTCTCCCGAGCAAGTCTGCTTCTATGTTTTTAAACGTGGAGATGCCTGCCCGGTACGGAATATGATCAATCTGGCAAAAACTCATCTTAGAAACCTACTGAAAATCCACTGGAGGGATATTGACTTAAATTCTGTGAAGATCCTGGATTCTTTTAGCTCCCTTCCTGCATCCTGTCCCCAAAGACTTTTTTTTATAACTTTTCTTCCTCCTTTATGCCCCAGCTGCTGTTGGAGCATTCTAGCAGGGCAAAATTGTGAACAAAAGGAATAATTGTCAAAAGAACATTTTACAACTCCTATATAAGTCCTCTTATCCCATCTGGGGCACCAGCCTTTGAACGGAAATCTACTGCCACAACACAATGTGATTCAAAGAGTGCACAAATTGCTAAATTAAAATCTGCAGATGGAGATCTGAAGATCTGTTTAATGGCAAATTGCGGGGTTACTTCGGTATAATTAGAGTCTCTAGCCCAGGGGTCTGCAACCTGCGGCTCTCCAGATGTTCATGAACTACAATTCCCCTCAGCCCCTTCCAGAATGGCCAATTGGCCATGCTGACAGGGGCTGAAGGGAATTGTAGTTCATGAACATCTGAAGAGCCACAGGTTGCAGACCCCTGCTCTAGCCCCTTTAGTGTGGTCTGAGATATTCACCCTCTGGGGGGACCAAACTTATTTGGGTAACTTAGAGGGTCACTACATCCAGAGCGCATTAATTGAGTTTGGGAGGAATTTTTTTGATTCAATGGTTTCTTTCAGAACATCAATTTTCTCCATAACATGTTTTTAAGCTACTGAAAATTTTACGTAGAGAAACAGCAGGAAGCATAGAAAGCGACTGCAAATCAGGTTTAGGACTGCATGACTTATCATTAGTCATAGATGCAGGTCTGGGTGTAGAAGCATAGATAGGGTGAGTGGTGGAGTTAGTATCCCCTGCTCTTGAACAGGTAGTAAATTAACACTAGAGTAATCTGTGCGGTCTGGGTCAAGCAGGGCAAAATGGTTAGAACAGGCACTGCATATTCATCGGAGCAAGAAGAGAAGCTCTTCACATTAACAAAAATCATTGATTTTAAGTTGCGTGCTGGCAGGCAGCGAGCAGACCTCTTCAGTGTCACGGGAACGTTTGCCTGCAGCCATGAGCACACATGAGGTGCCACTGACTAGCACTGTTTATTAGCTCACCCAAATTTCTTCAGCAAATTACGCTCCTGGCAATTAAGCCATAAGGCAACTGCCATAGGCTAATAAAACAGTAGAATAACAAAATCAAGTAGTAAAGTAATAAAATAGTGCAACTACCGGTACTCAGAGTTATCCAGGAGCTCACAGGGAATCAGTTGTTAATGCAGTGTGATCTTGGAGGCCCTCCTTAATATATTGGTAATTGGTAATTTAATTTATATACCGCCCTTCCCCCGAAAGGCTCCGGGCAGTGTACAACAACATATAATGACAATGCATGCACTGCCATGCCCACTCTCCTGCCCGTGGGGCCATGGGCTAACTGGATGCACCAGTGAGCTCAGTAGAATAATGGACAATCTGTCCCCCCTCCCCAGCAGCTTATGATGTCTCTTTTTCTCAGTGGGGGGCATCTAGGTAAATGCCAGGTATAGTGGGAAGGGGGGGTATTGTATAGCCTTGAACAAAAGATGGCGAGTGATCTTCAACAAAAAGAACACAGAAAAGGACTAGAATAATAATCGTTAATGTCATAAAAAGTGCGGGGGGAGGCTGAGGACAATAAAGGGAGGCTGGGCTTCTTTGACTTGAAGATAAGGGCCCTATTGGAAAGGGCTGTTGTCTTTCACCTATGGTGGCTCCCCTGGGCTTTGCAGCATCTTCTTCAATTGCTGCAGCTCTTTGGCAACCACCCTGCAGCTCTTTCACGAAGTTTGGACTCAAGTTATTTGCTGCTGCTGCTGCTGCTGCTGCTGCTGCTGCTGCTGCTGCTGCTGCTGCTGCTGCTGCTGCTGCTGCTGCAGAATGGATTCAATCCAGGTGGACTTCGAGTTGGGCTTGGAGGAGGAGGCACCAAGTCTGCAATTCTGCCCAGATACCTCCTGGACCAGCCGACAACCTTCCCCTGTCCCACAACCATCTTTTGACGGCAGACGGGGCACTTTCCCCTAGCTTTCTGCCCAGGCTAGAAACAGAGCCCTGCACAACACCCACAACCCTGATAATATAAGACATTTAAATGGACAGTATTGTGATACTTTCCCCCAGACAGGCACTAACAATGCTGGACTGTTCAGATCAATACTGGACCTCTGGCAATCCTAATTCTAATTCGCCTTCACTGGGCACGGCTTTCAAATCTCCAGGAATTCCCCAAAGTCAGAAACAACAACTCTACCCTATTTGGACTGGACAGGAAACCAAAAGCTCCTGGTGGTTGGGGGTGACAGGAGCTTGATTTGGGATGGTCCCAAGCTTAGTTTGGGTCCTGAGATATGTGAAAGCTGATTCACGATTCATGCTATTTGTGCAGTTCAGTGTTTCCTGTCAGGCCACAGTTGTGCTTGGAGGCCCCCACCCGCCCTCTGCTTACAGCCGTTTCTTGTCAAGGGAGCCGCTGATAGGAACCGTGAAAGTGAAGCCGCTTGGCCAAAGCCCAGTGTTTCTTGCAAATCGACTGACTGAGCAGTAGCAGCAAAGAGAACAAGTAAACAGGGAGGCTTCCTGAGGGACAGAAGAAGCAATTTGGCTGAATCTCCTTTTCCACAGCTACAGCCACATAGTAGGCAATGTAGCTGTCAACTTCGACCACATGATAACCTCAGGTTATCTTGGGGAAGTCCAGTTCAAGTGTTTCTCTGACCAGCTCTCACGTGGAATCTGTGGAATCTGCGCCCTGGCACTATTTTAGTATGTGTTTCGGAGGTTTTGGAAGGTCTTTAATAATGTCGCATACAACGTTTTTCAAAATGTATGATTACCAGTTGGTTTGGGGAGCATCTTTGAAGTGAGCCCTGGCTCCTGAGAGCGTTTGTCGGGATAAATTTTGTCAAGTCTTTCAGGGAGGATCCAAGATCGAAACAAGGCCCAGTTAGGGTGAACCCAAAAGATACACTGCTTGGAAGCTCTGTGTGGCTCATCTAAGGAATCAGGGATGGGGGGAGGAGGACAGACCTCAGGCTTTTGGGGTTTTCTTATACCTTTCAAGAATGAGGTTGTTTTGAGAAAAGGAAGGTTTTCTGGTCTGAAAAAATTAAGACCCCTCATCTTGCTAAATCTCTCTCTGGTATGAGATACCTTTTCATTAAAGCAGACTGCACAGAGCTTAACCAGGCATACCTGTATATTGACAGGGAAGAAACTCTGAGCCAATTCACAGTTTCTAATGAATAAGAGGAGTCTTTAATAGCGCACCCCATCCTGGATAGAAAAGTGGAGGGATAAGATGTCTCTTCTAGTGGAACTAACCGGTGGGTGAGGGATGCTGTCTGTCTCTCTGCATGCATGGTGCAAGATGGTGGAGGCTGTGCAAGAAAGGTGGAGACTGGAGAGAAGCAGGAAGAAAAGAGGTTCTCTGAGAGTAGCAATATGCACATCAAAGGGATAGTGTCAGAGAAAAGGTGCCCAGTGTCTTGATTCCCCTCTAGCTATCTGACTTGTTGATCAGCAGTGGCGTAGTGGCTAGGAGCCGGTGCACTCTGATCTGGAGGAACCGGGTTTGATCCCCAGCTCTGCCGCTTGAGTTGTGGAGGCTTATCTGGGGAATTCAGATTAGCCTGGGCACCCCACACACGCCAGGTGGGTGACCTTGGACTAGTCACAGCTTTTTGGAGCTCTCTCAGCCCCACCCACCTCACAGGGTGGAGATTTAATATTATAATGTACCTTAGGTCAACATAAGGTGTCAACCTGGCACCATGTGGAAAGGTTCCTCCTCCTTTCCTCCTTCTCTCCAGTCTCCACCTTTCTTGCACAGTCTCCCCCATTTTGCACAATGCGTGCAGAGAGATACAGACAGCATCCCTCACCACCCAGTTAGTTCAACTAGAAGAGACATTCCATCCTTCCACTTTGAATGGAGTTCACTAATAATGTCTCCTCTTATTAATTAGAAACTATGAATTGGCTCTGAACTTCTTCACTGTCATTATACACATACGCCTGGTTAGGCTCAGCTGTGTTTTGCCTCTGTGCAGTCTGCTTTAACGAAAAGGTATCTCTTACCAGAGAGAGAATTACCAAGAGGGGGAAGACAGCTGCTCTTAATTTTTTCAAAGCAGAAAACCTTCCTGTACTCAAAACAACCTCATTCCTGAAAGGGCATCAGTCATAAAAGAACCCCAAAAGCCTGGGGTCGTCCCTCCCTCCCCGGGCAACACTGAGCTTTCGGGCAGTGTATCCATTGGCTTCACCTTGACTGGGTTCTGGGTAGATCCTGCCCCCCCACACATACACCGAAAAACTTGACAAAAATTATCCCAACAAATGCTTTCAGAAGCCAGGGCTCATTTCAAAAAGGCTCCAAAAAAGCAACTGGTTTAATAGTACATTTTTAAAGAAATGTTGTGTGTGGCATTATTAAGGGCCTTCCAAAACTTCTGAAACAGATACTAAAGTGGTGCCAGGGCACAGATTCAACATGAGAGCTGGTCAGAGGAACCCTTGAACGGGACTTCCCCAAGATAACCTGAGGTTATCATGTAGTTGGAATTGACAGATACATTGCCTACCGTGTGGTTGTAGTTGTGGGAAAGGATATTCAGCTAAACTGTTTCTTCTGTCCCTCTGGAAGCCTCCTTGTTTACTTCTTCTCTGCTTCTCTTACTTCATAGCTATTTGCAAAACTGCTGCTGCTGCTGCTGCTCAGTCAGTCGATTTGCAAGAAACACAGACTTTGGCCAAGTGGCTTCACTTTCACCTTCCTATCAGCAGCTCCTTTGACAAGAAATGGCTGTGAGCAGAGGGGAGTGGGGGCCTCCAAGCTCAACTGTGCAAACACTGAACTGCACAAAGAGTCTGAATGAGATTTCACATACCTCAGGACCCAAACTAAGCTTGGGGCCATTCCCAAATCAAACTCCCTTCACCCCCAACCCTCCAAGAGCTTTCTCCTTAGATTGCTTGTCCAGTCCAAGTAGGGCAGAGTTGTTGATTCTGACTTGGGAAATTCCCGGAAATTTGGAAGCAGTGCCAGTGGAGCGTGTATTAGAATTAGGATTGCCAGAGGGCCAGGATTGACCTGAACAGTGCAGCATTGTTAGTGCCTGTCTGGGGGGAAATGTCACAATATTATACATTTAAACGTGTGGTATTTTCAGGGTTGTGGGTGATGCACAGCACTTTCCTGCCAGCCTGGCCAGAAGAGAAGAAAGCTAAGCTGGGGAAAGTGCCCTGTCGGCCTTCAAAAAAACAGTTGTGGGAAGGTTGTCGACAGGCCCAGGAGGCATCCGGCAGAAGCGCAGACTTGGTGCCTCCTCCTCCCAGCCCAACCTCACGTCCACCTGGGTTTCAGCCATTTTGCTGCTGCAGCATCAAATACCTTGAGTCCAAATACCTGCCAAGCAGGTGCAGCAATACAGAAGGACACTGCAAAACCCAGGGGAGCCCCCAGAAATGGAACGGGGTCCTTGTCTTCAAGTCAAGGAAGCTTAACCATGATCATTCTACTATTTTCCTCTGTTCTTCTGGTTGAAAATTACGCGCCATCTTTCCTTCAAGGCTACACAATAGCTTTCCCTTCCCACTACACATGGCATAAATCTAGATGCCCCCCACTGAGAAAAAGAAACATCACAAGGTGCCGGGGGTGGGGTGGGGGACAGATTGTCCATTCTACAAGTCCTGCTGAACTCATTGTCGCACCCACTTAGCCCACGGCCACAGAGGCACAGCGGGGTGGCCATGGTAGGGCATGCATTGCCATTATGCATTAAGGAAGAGGGTGGGAAGACAGTGGTCGCTCTGCTTTGGGTCTCTGGAGAAACTGGCTCTTTTTTCCGTGGAAGGAGGAACATCTGACACTGAGGAACACCTGACACTGCTGCAAGAGTTACTGGGGGGAGGGGATTGAGAGTGCTCCCCAAAGTGAGATCAGAGAGTGACAGGTGAGTGAGAGAGAAGCCAGAGGGGTCAAGAGTACCAGCATAACCCCCTCCAAACCTCATACTGAATACTGCAGTGACCCTTTCATCCACGGCCACCAAAAGGCTGTGTACACTCTTTTTCTCCTATATGAATATATAATAAGTGCCAACTAATATTTGTTTTTCTAATTCATCCCCATAATTGCCACCAGGAATATAAATTCCTCCTGAAATACAAACAAAAACCCCACAAAAAACCCCAGCCCCTTTATGTCCTTTTGGTAGTGTATACAAGCATATAAGGGAAAGTGGATGATCTATGTGATCCTAAGGAAAATAGGGTGAGATTCCAATGTTTCTTCAAAGTAAGATTTTATTTATAACTGATAGGTAAATTCAAAATTTCAAGCTAAATATTTACAAAATCAAACAAGACTGAGGGAACAAATACGTTGAGGACTTCACTCAGCATAAATTCATTTTGACAGTTTCTGATAGCTTCTCATAGTTCTTTCAGAATGACTGTATTTATTTTGTCTCCGTTTGCTGAGGATCTGACTTTCTCAGTGTACCCTCTGACTTTCTGACCAACTCACCCACAGAGCTCTGACTCTCTATGACTTCTCACTCAGAGCTTGGACACACTTGGACTTGTCTCTCCAAGTCAACTCTTAGGCTCATTCCGCACATGCAGAATAATGCACTTTCAAACTGCTTTCAGTGCTCTTTGAAGCTGTGCGGAATAGCATAATCCACCTGCAAACAGTTGTGAAAGTGGTTTGAAAACGCATTATTTTGCGTGTGCGGAAGGGGCCTTAGTTTAAAGTCATGCGTGCATGCAAACAGACACATATGCACACACATACGGTACTTAAATCACTACAAACATGCTTGCTTTTTTTCAGTGTATCACTATAAACTGTTGCTAGCCAGTGGTTTATATAACATCCTACATCTGTTATATTTCAGCTGTGCTGAGTCCCCCCATGTTTGCTATGCTAAGCGAGAAGGGGCATTGTAGAATTTTGTCAGGGAATAAAAATAAATGTGGTGTGCATCCTGTGAGCAGACAGATCATTGTGATCTAGGTGACAGCACCTGTCATACAGAGACAGTTGGCAGAACCTGATGCAACTGTACCAAGCCAGTTTGAACCAGACCATTGACCTTTACAGTGATTGGTCAGTGGTAGCATATAGGTAGAGCATGTTCATTGTACATTGTCCGTTAGGGTTTCTTAGGTCGTTTCCGCACAGAGGCGGAAACGGCTGGGTCAGCGCATTTCGCGCCGACCCGAAGACGCTGGGACCGTCCGCATGGACCGCCCGCCGACCCGGCGTGTCCCCTGGCCTCCGGCACGTCGCCAAGGCCTGGGGACACACCCCTCTGGCCCTGCGTGCCTGCTCCAGCAGCACAGGGCAGGGGGGCGTGTCCCCAGGCCTCGGCGACGCGCCGGAGGCCCGGGGACAAGGTAAGTGCCGGGTGGGGGAGGCGTCGCGAAGCCGCTGCCGTTCGCTCGGCAGCGGCTTCGAGGCAGCATTTCCCCAAAAAGAGCGCTTCCAAGCGCTCTGGGGAAACGCCGGCTTCGCGACGGGCGGGCGGCGCGAGGGCGGCGCGGCTGCGATGCAGCTGCGCCCCCTGTGCGAATGGCGGTCTGGAGACGCCGTTTTCCCTGTCTCCAGGCCGCCATTAAATCCCCTTGCGGAAACGGCCCTAGTTGCTGCGAAGAATGCTGCCAGATTGTTCATGGATTTCACTGTAAATAACCTGCACCTAAAGATAAGGTCTTCTTTGAAGTGAAACTGCTTTATGGTGTTGTGTTGTTCTTCTGCCGTGCCAAGCCTGTTGCAGCCGCACTTATCCTACTCTGGTAACGCACCTTTCCGCTGTTAAACCATCTACTCTGTCATTTTATGGCTGTAATGAATGTAATCAGTTTACTTTAGCTAGAGCACCTGGCTAACAGAAAAGCAGAGATCTAAGACAGTTTTAAGAAACACTATGCTAAGTATGGCTACAGTTGTTTCTACATGGCTCTTCTTCCTAGGAGCCTAGAACAAACTCTTCATTCTTTGAACACCATAAGGAGGAAACCTGCCGATTCAGTGATAATGGCTTTGGATAAATTCCAGCCTCTCTGGGATATTATCCTGTCAAAACTATTGGCAGCAGTTTACATTTAAGAACCGTAAACTCTATGAATAACTGGCATTTCTAATAACAATTTAAACCCTGCTAACAGGATACAGAAGAGAGGGTAGGAAATGATGTTCATAAAGGTAAAGTGACCAGAAAATCGTCCTGGTTTTAAAACCATGAACAATCATCCAGAGTTTGACATCAGACTACCATTTCTACACCTAAATGTCTGTTAAAGAGATAGGCTGTCTCGTGTGGGGTGTGTTGACAAATTGTTATCGAGTGTGTCCAGTGTTTGGGTTGAGACCTTCTGGAAACTTTAAGCTCAAGAAATCACGTGATTTATTTACTTCAAAGCCCCTCACCCCACAGCAGGAAGTTTGTAGTGGAGCTCTATAAAACAATCTTGCTTTCCTTTTCATTGCCAGACAGAGTTCAGGCTTTGTTCAGGCCGCCAGAGAATTTCCAGAAGCAGAGAAGGAAGGAATCCTGACCAATTTCTGGTTACCAACAGCTTCTCAAAGCTGCACTTGGCTGTCAAGGGTAAGCAAGTTTTGGCTGATATCAAACTTCTTTGTGGGCTTTGCAGTAATTCAGTCTTGCAAAAGAATAATCGACACAGTAAGCCCCTTTCAGGTGCTTGCAAGGTTTGGTAGTAAAAAAAAGTGCAATATTTAAGCAGAGGCCCCATTTCATACTTGAATTGGGGTCAAAAGGCAGCAAGACTCACAGAAAGTCTGAAAGGCATGTTTCGTGGCAGGTAAAAGCACAGTCTCTGAAGAGTTTTCATAGCTACTTGCAATAATTATAGCAAGCAAGCAACATAACCAACATAACTATTTCTTTTTTCAAAAATGCAAATGGTTTTATTTACATGGTTAGCAGGGATCCCTCATTCTCAGTGTGGTTTGGGAAGTACAGAATCCATTATGTACAAAAAAGGTTGCCAACCTCCAGGTGGGGCTTGAAGAGCTCCCCAAATTTCAAGTGATCTCCAGACTGCAGCTCCTCTGCAAAAAAAATTCCCCCCTGCAGCATGGATGCTATAGCATTATACTCTGATGAGGAGGCCGAGCGGTCGCTCTTCGTTGAGCTCCTCCACCTTTTAAAGATAAGTTTTAAATTTCTCCTACCCTTTGTAGTTTTATCTCTTAGTATTTAGCATTTTCTTTTAATTTAGAGTTTTCTGTTGCAAGTTTGTTGAGACAGACTATAATAAAGAACCTTCTGAGTTGATATTTTAAAACCAGGCTAAAATCTACAATACTCTGATGAGGTTCATCTTCAGGATCTACACCCTCCCAAACTCCAGGATTTCTCAACTGCAGAATTGTCCCCCCCCCCCCCCCGCCCCACTACAAATGCTGACCGGGGCGAAAGCCATAGAGATAAAACTTCATTGCTGGGCTCCCCTTTCCTCCCCCCCCCCTTCTACACCCTTCAGTGCACTCTTCATGATACATTACTCTGCATTCTATTTGTCTGTTTCCATTCACCGTTTGTTTTCCCACCTCGTAACTTTCCTCTGCCTCCAACTTCCAGCTGAGCTGTCCCTGATTTCCTCAC
>NC_059430.1:121336898-121373082 GCF_021028975.2 Sphaerodactylus townsendi
AGGGAGGTTCTCTGAAAGTAGCAATATACGCATCAAAGGGATAGTGGCAGAGTCCTAGAGAAAAGGTGCCCAGTGTCTTGATCCCCTCTAGCTATCTGACTTGTTGATCAGCAATATACGCATCAAAGGGATAGTGGCAGAGTCCTAGAGAAAAGGTGCCCAGTATCTTGATCCCCTCTAGCTATCTGACTTAGTGATCAGTCCCCCTCTGTCACTGAGGCAGCAGACAGTGCAAAGTTCTCCACGTCCACCATCACCACCCCAGCCACCGAGCCCATCCTACCTCCGCCCCCACCCCACCCCACCCCGCCCCACCCCAAGGCTTTATTGAACATTGGTTGAAGCTTACTGGGTTATACCTGAGGTTACCAACTATGTCTTGGGAAATTCCTGGAGATTTGGGAGTGAGACTGGGGAGGGCAGGTTTGGGGGGCAGACAGCAGGGATATGATGGCATAGAATCTGTGCTCCAAAGCTGCCTTTTTCTCCAGAAAAGCTGATCTCTATCATCTGGAGTTCAGTTGTAATTCTGGGAAGCGTTCATGAGTGTGTCTATATATGATGTTTCAGTTACGTTACATTTTAAGCTAAGTTATGGTCTACGGTTACGACATTCAATTCGATTTGATTACACACCTTCATCCTAAAAGCCCTGTGTCCTCTCCAGATCTAACAACGTCAACTCCTGATTCTTCCAGGCTCTACCAGGAGACAGATGATCTGTCCTCCAAACATTCACTTTTCAGTAACTCTATTTTCAATAACACGTCTCCTACCCATGGATCACAGGACCATTGCTGTGTTCAGATTTGTGAGCTGGGGCATGTTCTATAATGTGATGGTGACTTTGAAATGACCTGGTGCAAAAAAAAATTGTTTGGTCACGGTGGGGCAGGGTGGTTGCTGGGCCGGGGGATGACGACACAAAACTCAGCTTTTGCCCTGGGCTCCATTTTTCCTACCTTCGCCTCTGCTTTATTCATCTACTTGTTACAGAAAAATCATGCACAGATGAGCTGCAGGCATAGCAAACCTCCATGGGAAACCTTCACCAAATTGCAGAGGCGTGAAGAACCTCTGCACCAGCACACAAAATGGTGTGAAACTGACAAGAGCTTCATGCAGAAGGCAGTAAAAAAGATCTGTTGTGGCTGGTAATGCTTGCGCTGTGGGAACTCAAAAAACAGAAACAGATTTTTAAAATAAATCCTAAAGATGTACTTATGCTGTGTGGAATTCACTGATGTGCTTAGGGTTTATATCAGTTATTAAACTCCAAAGTCCAGACCTGATAATGAACTGAAGAGGCAAGAGGTCTAGTAAATCAAGTGTAACGTTTATTTGGCTGCAGCACCAACTTCAAGAGGCAGAAACCAAGAACACCAAAGCTTTTCAAGTTACATAGAAGTTTGCAGAGTCTCAGGCCCTTTCCGCATGGGCAAAATACAGTGACCCAGGGATGGCAAAAACGCCGTCCCTGGGCTGCTGTTTGCACAGGAGGTGCTGCTGCATTGCAGCAGCGCTGTCCTGGCTGCCCGGGAGCGGCATGAAGGCGCCGCTTTTAACCTTGCTCAATGAGCGAGCTTTTTGTAAAGTGCCGTCTTCCCGTTGGTGCGGTGCGAACAGCACTAATGGGAAGACACCACTTTCCCCCTCCCCTCCCCGCCCCATCCAGCATCGCTCTGCCCATGCAAGAGGAGGGGGCAGCTGCTCTTAATTTTTTTCAAAGGAGAAAACCTTCCTGTTCTCAAAACCAGAGGCATTCCTCCCATTGGGCAAAGTGGGCAGTTGCCCTGGGCGCCGTCTTGTGGGGGGCGCAAAAACTGCAGGTTCGTCTGTGGGATTTTTGGCCTGCAGATGGCGCGGTTTTTAGGCTAGCAGCACCAAAATTTCAGGGATTTTTCAGGAGACTATCCAGATGATATCACCCAGGTTTGGTGAGGTTTGGTTCAGGAAGTCCAAAGTTATGGACTCCCAAAGGGAGTGCCTCATCCCCCATTATTTCCAATCAGAGCTAATAGGAGATGGGGGCTACACCTTTGAGGGTCGATAACTTTGGACCCCCTGAACCAAACTTCACCAAACCTGGGTGGTATCATGAGTAGGGTCTCATGAAGATACTTGGAAATTTTGGTGCTGCTATCTTAATAATTTCACCCCTGACAGCAGGCACCCCCTGACAGCAGGCATTTCCCCAGATTTTCCTTTTAAATCCATTTTTATTTCTTTTATTCTCTTTTATTTCTTTTATTCTCTCAATGCCTAATAAAGGTTATTATTACTATTTTGAAAGCATTTTGAAAATGTTTTCAAAAAAATATTTCTGCTGTGTTCAGATTTGTGAGTTGGGGCATGTTCTATAATGTGATGGTGACTTTGAAACGACCTGGTGGAAAAAAATTTTGTTTGGTCACGGTGGGGGAGGGTGGCTGTTCATGGGGAGGGGCATAAAACTCAGGTTTTGCCCAGGGCTCCAGTTTGCCTAGGTACGCCACTGCTCAAAACAACCTCATTCCTGAAAGGGCATCAGTCATAAAAGAACCCCAAAAGCCTGGGGTCTGCCCCCCCTCCCCGGGCAACACTGAGCTTTCGGGCAGTGTATCCACTGGCTTCACCTTGACTGGGTTCTGGACAGCTCCGGAGCCTCAGGGCTGGGGATGTTGCTCCTTTCCAGTTTTTGCAAACAGTCAGAGCCATCTTTTGAGCCATTCAGATATTCAGCATTGATCATAGAAGCTAAATCTTGCAGTCTGCGCAATGGGATGTAGCAGGAGGAAGGGTCTTGGCCATAAGCAGCAGCCTTGGACGCTGCTACGGGTAACTGCATGGTGTACCCATTAGGTGACTCGGGGCTACGGCTCTGACCCTCCCTCCCATAAGGGCAGCCCCCATTCTCCAGTGCATCCAGTGTGAAACCTCTTTGAGACTCTGCAGTGTAATTGTAATAATAGTAATTGTGATAGCATTTGGTGTGGGGCGAAACGGGGGGGTTGAAAGGATATAGGTCCTGGATCTGAGCTCTCTAGCTCAGATCCTGCTTTACATTGTTACTTTTCATTTTACCGGGAATAAACTGCTTTAGAACTTTTCTACGGTTTCTGTTATTTCCACATTCGAGAGTCTGGCATTTACGTCCTTTTGGTAGTGTATACAAGCTTATAAGGAAAAGTGAATGATCTACGTGATCCTAAGGAAAAAAGGGTGAGATTCCAATGTTTCTTCAAAATAAGATTTTATTTATAACTGATAGGTAAATTCAAAATTCAAAATTTAAAAAATCAAACCAGAACGAGGGAACAAGTACTTTGAGGACTTCACTCAGCATAAATTCATTTTGACAGTTTCTGATAGCTTCTCATAGGCTCATTCCGCACATACAGAATAATGCACTTTGAAACTGCTTTCAGTGCTCTTTGAAGCTGTGCGGAATGGCAAAATCCACTTGCAAACAGTTGTGAAGGTGGTTTGAAAACGCATTATTTTGCGTGTGCGGAAGGGGCCATAGTTCTTTCAGAATCGCTGTATTTATTTTGTCTCCGTTTGCTGAGGATCTGACTTTCTCAGTGTACCTTCTGACTTTCTGACCAACTCACTCACAGAGCTCTGACTCTCTATGACTTCTCACTCAGAGCTTGGACACACTTGGACTTGTCTCTCCAACTCAACTCTCAGTTTAAAGTCATGCATGCATGCAGACAGACACATACGCACGCACGTACTTAAATCACTTCAAGCATGTTTGCTTTCTTTGAGCGTATCACTATAAACTGTTGCTAGCCAGTGGTTTATATCACATCCTACACCTGTTGTATGTGGCCTGGGCGGAGTTTGTTATGCTAAGCAAGAAGGGCATTGTAGAATTCTGTGGCTGTGATTAATTCAACCAGTTTACTTTAGCCAGAGCACTTGGCTAACAGAAAAGCAGAGAGATTTGAGAAACATTATGCCTAAATATGTTTCCACATGGCTCTTCTTCCCAGGAGCATAGAACAAACTCTTCATTCTTTGAACACCATAAGGAGAAAACCTGCCGATTCAGTGATCATGGCTTTGGATAAATTCAGGGATACATTCCTGTCAAAACTATTGGCAGCAGTTTACATTTAAGAACCGTAAACTATATGAATAACTGGCATTTCTAATGACATAAACAATTCTTTTCTAATGCATTTAACCCCTGCTAACAGGGTACAGAAGAGGGGGTTTACAGAGAAGAGGGAAGTGAAGCTCATAAAGATAAAGTGACCAAAAAATCACCCTGGGTTTAAAACCATGTAAAATCATCCTGAGTTTGATATCAGACCACCATTTCTACACCAACACTTCTGTTAAAGAGATAGGCTGTCTTATTGTGGGGGTGTATTGACAAATTGTTATCGAGTGAGTCCAGTGTTTGCATTGAGACCTTCTGGAAAATCTAAGCTCAAGAAATCACATGATTTATTTCCTTCAAAGCCCCCCACCCCACAGCAAGAAGTTTGTAGTGGAGCTCTATAAAACCATCTTGCTTTCCTTTTCATTGCCAGACAGTGTTCAGGCTTTCTACAGGACGCCAGAGAATCTCCAGGAGCAGAGAAGGAAGGAATCCTGACCAATATCTGGTTACCAACAGCTTCTCAAAGCTGCACTTGGCTGTCAAGGGTAAGCAAGGTTTGCCTGATATCAAACTTCTTTGTGGGCTTTGCAGTAATTCAGTCTTGCAAAAGAATAATAGACACAGGAAGCCATTTTCATGCGCTTGCAAGGTTTGGTAGTTTAAAAAAAGTGCAATATTTAAACAGTGGCCCCATTTCATACTTGAGTTGGGGTCAAAAGGCAGCAAGACTCACAGAAAGGCTGAAAGGTAAAAGGACAGGTAAAAGCATGGTCTCTGAAAAATTTTCATAACTTGCAATAATTATAGCAAGCTAGCAACATAACCAACCCGCCGCCTATTTTTTTTTTCAAAAATGCAAATGGTTTTATTTATATGGTTAGCAGGGATCCCTCGTTCCCAGTCTGGTTTGGGAAGTACAGAATACATTATGTACAGATAAGGTTGCCAACCTCCAGGTGGGGTCTGGAGAGCTCCCAAAATGTCAAGTGATCTCCAGACTGCAGCTCCTCTGCAGAAAACGAGCCCTTTTCAGCATGGATGCTATAGCATATACCCTGATGAGGTTCATCTTCTGCCACCACCACCCTCCCCCCCACAAACTCCAGGATTTCACAACTCCAGAATTGCTGCTCCCCCACCCCCAAATGCTGACCAGGGACAAATCCATAGGGATACAACTTTATTGCTGGGCTTCCCTCTTTTTCTCCCTCTCTACACCCAACAGTATATGTTCTCTTCATGATACATTACTCTGCATCCTATATTTCTGTTTCTATTCACTGTTTGTTTTCTCACCTCATAGCTTTTCTCTACCTCCATCTTCCAGCTGAACTGTCCCTGATTTCCTCACAATGTGGGTCTTTGGGTACCTCTTGCAGCCCATTTTCAGTATGCCCCATAGAACTTTCTTCTGTTGGCACTACCTAGATCAGTGATTCTCAACCTGGGGGTCGGGACCCCTTTGGGGGGTCGAACCACCCTTTCACAGGGGTTGCCTAAGACTCTCTGCATCAGTGTTCTCCATCTGTAAAATGGATACATGTTACGGTTGGGGGTCACCACAAATGTATTACCCTGTGTGATATATTGCATAATAAACCCTAACGGAGAAGGATTCTTGTTCCATAATCTGCTGGAACTAAATTTAATTGTCTGGGAACTGCCAGGGCTGATGCCTCTTCCTCACTGTGGTCACAGAGATTCTCATAATGTACTGGGGAAGTGGTGAAGTGCCATTTTTGCATTTGAATTGCTTTGACCTTTCAAAGACCTGAGTGTCCTCATGCAAAACTGCTGTGGGTTTTGAGTGTGAGAATTGTTCAGACTGATAGAAAACAGGAAGTGTTGGAGAGCACTTCAGTCAAAGTAGCTCAATCTGCAAACATTAGCCTATGATCTTGCTGCTCTTACTGCCTTAAAAAAAACCCCTGCACATGCTGATCTATGCTTATCAAATCACAGGTAAAGGAACAAGAGCAGGCCAGGTGGTTTTCCTGGCTCCATCACCCCCCCCCCAAAAAAAAAAAACCATTTAGCAGATGGGAAACAGGGACTATTGTAATAATTATGATGGATTATTGTCTGAGTCCCCACATCCTCAGTCCCCAAAGAAGATACACAGCTAGTGATTAAAATGTACAGATAAGAAATTCAGTACTGTATCCTTGAAATGATGAATGGAATGCACTACACGGAATGTACTGATATCGCTGATATCTCCCGACGGGGTTACCTATAATGTAAATGTAAAAGTGTTATTTAGCATTGTATTTTATGTATAGTTGTAAGATTGGTTAGATTGTACAATACGCGGAAGCCACTGAGCAGCATACGTGCGTCACGTTGTTTTTTGCGGTCCATTTCTTGCAAGCTCTTAAAGGGCGCACGTCACTCTTTCATTCATTATTAACAATAAACAGGTCTCTGGCACCTCATCAACCCATAAGATTAAAGGCTAACTGTAACTTATCCAGGTTAGCTAAATAATGGCCTAGGTTAATAATCTTGAGTGTTATGCTGAGGTTATCCTTATGTTTTAGTTGGTGAGACAAGTGGTCTGGTTTGGTATCAGAAAACTGAGATTAACCTGCCCCCAATGGAGGAAATAAACCCTATTAAAATGCTGTAGCTAAAAACCACAGTTAGTGGTAGTCTTTCACAGATGCTCAGTGCTAAATAAGGTAAAGGCCCTTTCCGCACGGGCGGTAAAGAGCGTCCCCCCAAGCGGCACGAAGACGCTGCTTCCGAACCTTGCTCCCCCAGCAAGGTTTTTTGGAAGCAGTGTCTTCCAACCGCAGAGGCTGGAAGGCGCCATTTCCCCCATTCCATCCCTGAACACTTACCTCATCTCCTGGCTTCCAGCTCGTCGCAGAGGCCAGGGGACATGCCCCCCTGGCCTGCGACTCCAGAGCTGTCGCTCCAGCCTGCGGGGGCGTGTCCCCTGGCCTCTGCGACGAGCTGGAAGCCAGGAGACGAGGTAAGCGTTCAGCGACGACACAGCCTGTGCGAAGGCTGCGCCACCGCCTGCCACCCTCCCGGGACTGTCCATGTGCATGGTCTCGGGTGTGTGTGTCGGTATTGTATATGCCGACGCACCCCCCGCACCGTTGCGGTGCAGAAAGGGCCAAAGAGAACTGTCTATATGGTCCAGTGGTTAGGATGCTGGAGTGCAATAAGGGAAACCCATATTCCACTTGCCCTGTAGCCATGAAATTCATAATGGTACAATACTGATGGAGGACTCAGGGAAAAGCTGACGGAGATCAAAATCTTGCAGTGTGTTGTCTTTTTCAGTTCCCACAGGCCCTTTGCCATCTTGAAAATCAAATGCATTGAGTACTGATTTAATTCTTCGAGTGGGGGTGATGCTTTAAAAAACACAACACAACAGTTTCATCCCAGAGGTAAATCTAGATTGTCAACAGAAAATGTCCATTTGATGGTCTTCCTACGTTAGGTAACAAACATTATTCTTCTGTTTTTATTCAGATCAACTGAACATCCAGAAAAACAGCTATGGCTGGCATTGACAAGAACGAATCCATTAGAAAGGCTCTTACTCAAATGAAGGCTTCTTTAGCACAAAGAAATCTCCAAGATATAATAGCCAATCCTGATAAAGAGTTAAAATTACTAAAGAACACAAGACTTGATATTGCTTTCACAGGGGTTTCAGGGGCTGGTAAATCATCCCTGGTGAACGCCTTTCGCAATATCTCAGATTATGACAAAGATGCCGCTAAAATTGGGGTGAAACAGACTACTATGGATGCAGAAAGTTATCCCCATCCTCAATTCCCTGAACTGACACTATGGGATCTACCTGGAATTGGGACACGTGAATTTCATCCAAAGAAATACCTAGAGAAGGTAAATTTCAGCAGGTATGACTTCTTCATCATTGTGGCCGCAGAACGCTTCACTGTGAATGATGCCATGCTGGCCTCAGAAATTCAAAAGATGGGCAAGCGGTTTTACTTTGTTAGAACCAAAATGGATCAGGCTATGGATGCTGAAAGAAGGAAGCCCGACTTCAGTGAGGAACAGACCCTGGGTGGGATAAGAGAATACTGCGTTTCCAATTTGATAAAAGAAGGAGCAGTCAATCCAAGGGTTTTTCTAATATCTAGTTGGCATTTGAATATGTATGATTTCCCTCTCCTGCAGAGGACCCTAGCAAATGACCTGAATGATCTCAAGAGACCTCTCCTAATTTTGGCTATGCCAGCTTTCTCAAAAGCCCACCTGCAACAGAAAAAGGCTGCTATGGAGGCGGTTATCTGGAAAAAAGCCCTGTTGTCTTGTATCGTTGGGGTGATCCCTTTGCCAGGTCTCTCTCTAGCTTTTGACATTGGCCTCTTGGTGACAACTCTGAAAAATTTCTGCAAGGCTTTTCACTTGGATGAAGATTCCCTCCGTAACCTAGCAAACCGGGTTGGCAAACCTATTGATGTGCTGAGATCTGCTGTCAAAAAGACTCCGTTGGCCAACCAGATCAACCCAGAATATGTGCAGTCTCTCACCACCAACTCCATGTTGGTTGTCACTGCAATGGTGCTGGAAGAGCTTGCGGACTTCGTACCTGTCATTGGCTCTCTGGTTGGTGGAGTTAATTCTTTTGCCACCACATTTTACATGCTGAAGTGCTTCCTGGAAGATGCAATGGAAGATGCTGAGAATGTTCTGAGAATAGTTGTCGAGTAAAGATCCTGCTGAAAAGATTCTGCAATCAATTTTCGCTCATGTTGCTAGCAAAGAAACGCCACACTTTTTAGAGTAAATGATGTTTTTCACCCCCCCCCCCTTGGAAAGGCCACTCTGCCCTTGCGAGGATCTTGAGCAGGGAGGCCAGATCTCACCTGACCGAGAGAGCCCTCTTGTACTTTTAAAGGAAGTGAAGTCTCCTCAGGGTCACTTTGGCGCTTCCTGTACAAACCTCTTAAAAAAAATTTTTTAGACAGGGAATACATCATTCCCTCTGTGGTTTTCTGCCCTGTTCTTACCTCATCTGGTTCCCAAAATGTTTGATTTGCAGCCTCAGAACTTTAAAAATAAATTCTCTTTTACAATGATTAGTTGAAACATTTTCAAAACAGCTCCATTTGCCTCTTTGAGGCAATTCTCATGCCTCTATGAAGTCCCCGGACTTCCCCTTTTTCTCCCCTTCAGCACCCCCCTCATCTATTTTTGGAGCATTGGAGCAAAATTTGTTCAGTTTTGGGAGGCTGATTTTCAAAGGAGGAAGTGTAGAAGGTGCAGAGAATCGCAGCGCCCTGCTGTGAAGCACTTTAAATAGCCATTCCGCAATGAACTAAAAAAAGAGAGGGAAAAATCACAAAATGGGGGCTAGGAATCTTTTTGAGGGGGTGTGTGCAGACATAAATTATGGTAAGGGAGGGCCCGCTTGAAAACGGTTAAGTAACATTTTCAGGGATTTGTGCAGAAAGAACCTTTCTTGTAGTATTGCAGGGTTTGTAAAAACATACAACCATTAAAGCTACTGGAGTCCTCTTGAAAACTGGGTTGGGGTGCAGATATAGTTTGGGGGCAGAAGTGGAACACACCACAGGAATTTAAGCTTTGGAATTCTGTTTTGCTGTTTTTAGAATGTTCTTTTCAAAGCTCGCTGACAATATTAGAATCTGAAGTTGTGTTTATCCATTGCTAAGGCTACTTTTTTTGGCTTCTATTCTGAAACTGAATTGTTAACAGTGACTGCGATGTTCAGGAAATTCTGTAGGTTCCTCCCCGGTTTTTTGTTGCACCAGAAATGACTATTCTGGATTAGACTGTGACTGAGCATTTCCCTTACTGAGGCGTTCTGCTTTACCAACACCGGTATTAGAGGGCAAGTACAGACACGTTCCAAGATCAGAGAGGTTATGCTGTTGTGAACTAAAACGAGTGGAACCAATGGAACGTGTCTTCCTCCACTGTCCATCCTATGAAGCTGCTCGATTCAAGCTCATCTGCCCATTATCAGAATCTTCCTACAGAGGCAGCGTGGAGCTGTGCTGTTGGATTTGCCCTCCCTGGGGCACTTACCCTGGTGGAAGGGCAAATCCTTCAGCATTCTGGGGGGCGGAGGGTGGGGGGTTCTGGAGGCTTGGCTGGAGGTGGAGCCAACATTAATTGGCTTCCACCCAGCCTGTGCTTGGCCATATGACACCCTTTTGAGTGGTACAAGCTCACAGAGGTCAATGGAGGACATTTTTTGTTGTCCTCCATTGTCCTCCAACAGCAATGCCAAATGGAGAAATTTCTTAAAAGAAAGTTTCTTTCCTTTAGACATCTTTTTTTTACATCAAATGCCGTATTATTTTGACACAGGCTAAAATTTCTATTTAAAGGTTTGAAGATTTTAAATGCAGTTATTTTGTCGGTAAGCCTGGACGGGGACTGTATATAATAAACAAACATACATATGGGAGAGCTCCAAATGGTTCTGCCAGCACCCACATGGTCCACAAGGGAGCTTTTTCTCAGACCCCGAAATGAAAGTCCTCCTTTGAAATCTCTAGAAGACGTAGTTCTGCTCCTGCAGACCTGACAAAGGAGATCATCGCTCTCATGACTTGTTACGAATGCAGTAGCTACATTTCTTGCCTTAGCTATAAGATTAAGAGTACAGTGTTAGTTGAACTGTTTTTAAAGTTGTGCATTTAACACTTTTATGCCAATGAAGTCAATAATGATGACTAACCACAAATGGGATACTATTTTGTGGTACTGGAAGAAATTATGAGGAATGGGATTTCCCGGCCTTCTGGGTGCCAACATGAGCAATAATTGAAGGAAAATGAAATCCACATTTGTCTCGATGCCACTGTGAAACCATTCCTAACCAACAGATATGTAGAAAAGGTCCATGAGGAAAATGGCCACTTGGTATCTGCTTATCTTGAGGATGTTATTGCTGTGTCTTAAAATCTCTAATGGCCTCTTCTCAATCTCCCCTCCTTCTAGTCCTCAGGAATCAAGATGGTGGAGAGGCAACATGCCTGTTAGAAGATCCTGTCCTTCCCACTTTTTTGGATCATTGGATAAGTAGCTTTGAAACTGCTGTATTTATTCATTCATTCATTCATTCATTCATTCATTCATTCATTCATTCATTCATTCATTCATTTATTTATTTATTTATTTATTTATTGGATTTACTATACCGCCCTATCCCAGCAGGGCTCAGGAGGGTGAACAGTATAAAACATCATGTATAAAACAGACAATTTAAAACAGTTATATTCTAAAATAATAGCCCACAAAACCCACATATAAAACCCATATACAACCCTCCTCAGGAAAGAACGATGGGTCCCAATGATGTTAGGGACCCCTGTAAGCAGAGGGGGGGCAGGGGCACCATCAGCGGCTGGTCTCTCCAAAGGCCTGGTGGAACAATTCGGTCTTCCAGTCCCTGCGGAATTCTCCAAGGTCCCGCAGGGCCCAGGTAGCTGGTGGTAGAGTGTTCCACCAGGCCGGCGCCAGAGCCATGAAGGCCCTGGCCCGAGTGGAGGCCAGCCACGTCATTGAGGGGCCAGGGATCTCCAGTAAGTTGCCCTCTGCTGACCGCAGAGGTCGAGCCGGGACATATGGGGTAATGCGGTCCCGAAGGTACGAGGGTCCCAGGCCGCGTAAGGCCTTAAAGGTTAATGCCCACACCTTGAAAATGATTCGGAATTCAACCGGTAGCCAATGCAGGCGACGCAACACAGGGTGAATACGTTCTCGAAAGGCGTCCCCTGTTAGCAGACGAGCCGCCGCATTTTGGACCAGTTTCAGTTTCCGGATCAGACGCAAGGGAAGGCCCGCGTAGAGCGAGTTACAATAGTCTAGCCTGGAGGTGACCGTTGCATGGATCACAGCGGCTAGATCGGCGTTGCTTTGCTTTACTAGGGAACTGGGCTGTAACTAAAAGGGCAGGGCATGGTAGGGTAGCAATTGATTTTTTTGTAGTGTTTAGAGTGACTAACAAGTATTAAGCTTGCTCTCATTGTAGCCTTTCATTTGATTGTATCATGGTTTATGGCTCATCCTTCCACAACTCAGTGCATCGTCAATTGAAAACTGGTTGACAACTCATATTTTTCCATGCACTGCCTGCATATGCATCCCGTGTACAGATTTTTTCCTGGGTGTTCTCGATCCATGCCCGTCACCATGTATTTGTTGCGCTTTTGTGGTGCTTTATATGAAAGTCCAATAAACTGCTTCAATTTGCTTCAATGATATCTTGGAGTTTATGTCTTGCTGATTAAAGTTGTGTACCCACCAGGGTGGTAGGCACCAAATATAGCAGAGACTTCTTGCTTAAAGTGACTTAGAAATATGCTAATGTCACAGTATGGTGTGTGGGCTAGAGCAGGGTTGCCAGACAGAACATCCTACAAGGTATCTCCCTCCCACACAGACACACACGCTCCTTTCCTTCTGCCCTCTTCATGCCTGGAGTGGGCAAGGGTCTGATCTGACTTCCCTCTCTCCAGAGGTAGGGCTTTACTGGAGAAGGT
The DNA here is from genome assembly GCF_021028975.2 of Sphaerodactylus townsendi. Taxonomy (NCBI): domain Eukaryota; kingdom Metazoa; phylum Chordata; class Lepidosauria; order Squamata; family Sphaerodactylidae; genus Sphaerodactylus; species Sphaerodactylus townsendi. The sequence continues at coordinate 121,349,505 of NC_059430.1, forward strand.
CCAAAGCAGGGGTGTAACGAGGCAAACTGGAGCCCTGGGCAAAACCTGAGTTGGATGCCCCCCCCCCCAATGGGCGGCCACCCCACCACGACCAAATTTTTTTTTGCACCAGGTCATTGGTGCCTGCAGGGGGTGCATTTTTAGACATATCTGCACCAACATTTCAGCGTGTCATCAGGAGATTGCCCTAATGATACTCCCCAGGTTTGGTGCAGTTTGGTTCAGGGGGGCCTACCCTTTTGAGGGTCCATAACTTTGGCCCCCCTAAACCAAACTGCACCAAGCTTGGAAGGTGCCATCAGGACTGTCTCCAGATGATACCCTGAAATTTTGGTGCTGATACGTCCAAAAATGCACCCCCTGCAGGAACATCCCAGAAATTTGCCCAAGAATCTTTGTTCTGCATTGAGTTTTCTGCATTGCCGTCAATGGGTGTTGCAGGCTGCGGGGGGCACATTTCTGAAGGCACAGTCTCAAAATTTTCAGGGTCTCATCAGGAGACTGCCCTAATGACATTCCCCAGGTTTGGTGCAGTTTGGTTCAGGGAGGCCAAAGTTATGAACCCTCAAAGTGTAGCCCCCATCTTCTATTAGCTCCCATTGGAAACAATGGGGGGTGGGGCACCCCCTTTGGGAGTCCATAACTTTGGACTCCCTGAACCAAACTGCACCAAACTTGGGGGGTAGCATAAGGACAGTCTCCTGATGATACGCTGAAATTTTGGTGCTGCTAGTCTAAAAACTGCAGGCCAAAAACGGAAAACCACTAAAAATACCCCAAAACGAACCCTGCATTTTTTTGTGCCCCCCACAAGGTGATGCCCTGGGCAGCTGCCCACCTTGCCCAATGGGCATTATGCCCCTGGTCCAAAGTGCCCCCCCAATGGAAATCTAATTTAATCATGGTGTGCCCTTGTGTGTGGCCAAGTTTCAGTTGTGAAACACCCAGGAAGAATGTATAAGAAAAGGTTTATTTAAACAATGTTATAGTAAGTAAACAGGGTCCACAGCCTTTGGGTGGAGCCTGGAATTTCAATAGACTTCTGAGACCAGCTCACCTGTAGAAAATGGCTGCTTTGGGGCAGGGCGGGGGGGGGGAGGTGTTATGGCATTATCCTGTGTTCATCCCTTCTCCAAAGCCTGCTCTCCTAAGCCTCCTTCCCCAAATCTCCAGGAATTTCCCAACTCAGAGTTGGCAAACCAAAAAGTAAACAGGAAAAAAGTTACAAAAACGGGCATAATTACTACAGGGCAAAGAAGAAGCCAGTCAGGAAACAGTAAAGCTCTCTGACACAACTGCCTTGGGCAAGCTGCAAAGAGCTGTCCCCGGAGTCTACCCTGGAGTATGCCAGAGCACCCTACCACACACCTATGCCACCGCCTCTGAATCTAAATTGGCATTTTGCCCTTCTGTGGGTCCAGGGCGTGCTGCAGTTATGCTGCTTCTGGAACTACACTGCAATGGCACAAGTAGAGGGCACTTATTGTTTGCCCTGCTTGAGTTCATTGGCTTCTGCATCAAAATCATGTTTGTGGATCATAAAAAGAACACAAGCAAAAAAAACCCTGCAGGTCTTTGGTCAATTCCCCACTTCAAAAATGAAAGTAGATACAAAGCAGTTTGGGAAAAACCAGGACCTTTTGAGCACAGTTTCAGCGTGCCCACTGCAGCTTCTGCCCCACAAGCGATCCGTGTTCCGGGAGACGCAGCAGCAACGAAGGATTCCCCACTGAGGCAGATTGAATGTGCGTTCCACTCAGGGGGTATCCTGATTGGCTGCTGTGTTGTGTTGGGGCGGGAATTTTTTTATTTTGAACCATGCAGATACACGTCTACGCGAGCATGCACAGAACAACTCTACGCAGAGACGAAAATACGGGCAATTAAAGCAAAGCCTTTTTCTGCAATCCTCCATGTAGTCGGATCCATGTGGATATGATGTGTAGCACTGCTTTGTATTGCCTTCTACTCAGTCAGTCAAAACCGCTTTGTATCCACATGGATCACCGGTCTGCAAAAGTTAAAAAAAAAAGGCATTGCATCCTGATTGGATGGGAGGCTCCACATCACTCTCAAGGGCAGGTAGTTATAATCCGGATCAACCCCCACTCCTCCCCACCACTCCACATTCAGCGCGTGTTTTTCTGAAAAGGTCTGCTTTCATCTAGATTCAGGAAAAGAACGCGCTAACGGGGGGAAGCAGTGACGAAACGGGCTTTGCACAGAACGCAGTGGGTAATTCTGTCTGAAACCTGATCCCCCCCCCCCCACTATTGCGTGCTTTTTGGTCAGTGGGAAATCGACCTTTGTTTGCCCCCAGATGAGTCTCTATCAGCTACGGGCAATTTTGTTCTGACCTGGAAGGCCCAGTCTAGCTTGACCTTGGTTAGTTCTTGAATTGGAGACCACCAAAGAAGTCAATGGTTTGCTATGCAGAGGCAGGCTATGGCCAATCACTTTGGTTCATCTCTTGCCTGGAGAACCCTATGAAGTCAACATAGGTTGGCTGCAACTTGATGCACTTAACACACATACAACTTCACAAGACTTATGGCCAGATGGCAGATGCTGTTTTCCCTGCAAAGTCTTACAAACAGGAACATGCATTCCCATTTGACACTGGAAAGGTATACATTTTTTGTTGTAATGGGGTCCCTGACTCTGAAAATGTTCTTTTCGAAATGTTCAAGTTCCTCCTAATGGATTTTTAAGATGCTACTTTGTTTATTTTACAGTTGATGTGCTTTGAAGGGCATCATTTAATTGTTCCAATTTTAAATAATTGTTTCATACTTGTAACTTTTGTCATGCTATTGTTTTCCAGTTTAATTCTTTGGGTTATTGTTTTCATTTTGTTCCCCATTGCACTAAGAGCATTATGCTTTGAGGTGGTGTAAAAGAAATCAGTTGACTCTCACAACGGCTTATACTAGCAAAGCCAATACAGAAAAGACTGGGGAGTTATTAATTAAATATCAATTATACTAAGGTGGGAGGACACAAACCATTTTAATGGTAAAGGAAACCAAGTACAAAGAAGAAGAAAAATGGTTGAGGGCCACTCAAAGCCCACAGAGAAATACATCCTATATGCCACCTGGCTGATTCCAAATGCAGAGAAACTAAGAAAAAACCTACAATGATATGGTTATGACAAGTACAACCAAAATAGTGTGCTTGAATGTAATAAGTGCAAATATAAGTACCCGTGTATCAACAGAATATATATATATATCTATAAAGTCCACAAGACCACAGGAGAAACTGGCAAGTTCATAATTCTCCCTGTGTTGAGTGGAATCAAATAAGTCCTGATTGTTGCAAAGTGTTACAGAATCAGGTGAGTAAGGATTCTTCAAGGCGCAGGTGTATAAATATTCTTCAGAATAGTACAGGAATTCCGAATTCACACCCATTAAATGGCATCAAGGGTGTGTCGCCATATTAATTTGGTACAAAACAAGGTGCTTGCCTATGTTGGGATTAAAGATATCCAGCCTACATCCAACATGGCTCGAACAAAGAATCTCAGTTTTCAGGGCTGAGCATGGGCAGATGACATCTTGCAAGATGCATGTCGCTTGTGAGTTTATAGAAGGTTGATATGTATATTCATATGATATAATTCCATTTATATTAAATACAAGCACTCTATTGATTAGTGTTGTACTGGTCATAGCCATAGCATTGTAAGTTTTGTTCTTAGTTTCTCTGCTGTTCTGCTACACTCTTCTTCTTTGTTTATTGTGTGTTCCCAAATGCAGCCCTATCATCTAATGATAATCAATCACATGGCTTCGCAGTCCCCCAGAATATTGACCTGTCCCCAAATACTACACTCTGGGGCCCTGAAAAAGACTGTGGGTGGATGGGATCCTGGTCCAAAGTGACAACTAGGGCTGGGTGAGGAGGATCACGGGATGAACGGACAGTTCTCGTGTGCAGTAGAGGCACAGAGAGGAGAAACAAATCCAAGCACCAGAGGCTTGTCCCAGCTGCCGTTTTCATTGCGGCTTGAGCTCTCTGGAATGGGCTTCTTTGAAAGGGGGTGGCTACTCTTTGGAGATGTGCAGGACGTTATGCAATGCCTGCCTGTTTTCCAGGACTGTTGAGGTGGTTTGAATGGAAGGCATCTTTGCAGGGGGATTGGGGTTGTTTAGCATGAAGTATTGTATTTCAAGGAGGAATGCAACCATTAAATTGACAGATTGTCAAACAGACCATGTTTGGCTGCTGATAGGACTCCATTACTCCTTTGACTTTCAGACCAACTTATTTTTTCAAGTGTCAGCACAAGATTGGTGGGAGGTCAGATTAGATGAGAAAGGCTTATTTTGATGTCTTATGTGTCCTTGTTAGCTTCCTGATATTGTACTGCTGTATCAAGAGTTTACTCCCAAGGAGCTGCCAGAGGTGGAGTTCCTTCAGTGCCACCCCCTCATGCCAAAAGCACATTAGTGGAAGCTTTCAAGCTTAGTGACTGACATTGTTTTGAGTGGACCCTTGGGGATATATGAAACTAAGGACAGGCTGGTGCAGAACTTCTGGCCTGCATTTCTTTCACAAACAACTGCTTGGTTTGCCAGAAGGCATGACTGTCCCACTATTGGGCAAAAGAGCCGCTGCAGAACCTGCCCAACATTAGAACTCACTCTGGGAAATGCTGGCGTTGGCTCTTGAGAATCCACCCAAAACTGGGCACGCTCAGAAGTTACAAGAATGCGTATCTGTAGAAATTTAAGGAAGGAGATTGTTTCTTTGATTGTTTCTTTCGCTCCTTAACTAGGTTCCCACAGCCTATTCTTTTCTCCCCCTTCTACATAATTTTTTCTTTCGTTTTTTCTTCCCTCAGGCTTTCCCTTCTTTGCTGAGGAGCAGCGTAGTTGAAGCCTCAGGAGGACGTTGAGGGAGCTGTGGATGGTCAGTTCTATTGAGGATGGGGACACCCTCTTCTTCCAAATATGAAGTCAGGGACTTTTTCCCGTGGAGCTGGGATTGTGATCCCAGCAAAAGCATGTGGATCCACCAAGAGCCAGAAGAGATTTAGTCCTGGTTTTGAAACCTCACAAGGTTTCTAAGCTGTCAGCCGTTTGGGAGGGACAGTTTGCAGAAGCAAAGGTTGGGGTGGGGTAGGGGAAGCAGACGGTTCAAGGTTCTGGTTCTGGTCCAGAAGTCAAGGCTCACCTGCAACTGAACGGCATGTAGTCAAATTGAATTTAATGTGGCAACCAGAGGCCCTGACCCGAAACAAACATCTAATACAGACACACACAGAAACATCTTCCAAAATGGCAACGGATCTCCAGACAACAGAGATCAGCTCCCCTGGAGAAAAAGGCAGCTTTGGGGGGTCGGTGGGTGGATCCCATGGTATCATAACCCCACAAAGCCCCCTCCTCAAAATCTACACTCCTTAGACTCCACTCCCAAATCTCCAGGAATTTTCCAGGGTAGAGTTGGTAACCCTAGGCATGACCCAGTAGGTGTGAACCTAATTTTCATTTGAGCCTGCGGGTCGGGGGGGTCAGGACTGTTTGCTGGGCAGCTGATTTGTGGGGGGGATGGGGAGAGCTGCTATTAATTTTTCCCCAGTTCTCAAAACACCCTCATTCTTAAAAGAGTTAGAGAACCAGAAAAGCCTGCAACCCCCCCCCCCCCCGCCGCCATCAGTTTCTTGGATGAGCAATTCCAAAGTTCAGAGTTGTATATCCTCTGGCTTTACCTTGACGGCCGTCTTGGGTGAGTTCTGGCCCCAGCGGAGGGATCCAAAAAATGTAAGGTTCCGATGATGGTGGGATTCGAACAGTGGCGCCGCCGCACACACGCACCTCCAGTCCCTATTGGGCAGGGAGGTTGCTTTAGTAACCCCTTCTTGGCACTCAGAAAAAAAATTAGTAACCACTTCTAGAGAAGTGGTGAGAACTGGTTGGATCCCACCTCTGCCTGGCCCCCTCTCATATTTAATTTGACCCTTAAAATACCTTCAGATCCCAAGACATAGACATACCAGCAACCAGAGAAAACCCCTTAAATTTTCTGGGAAATGTTCACCCTCAGAATTTGAGGGTTCAGTATGTGAAGTGTTTTGTTCTCGAGCAGCTGCAGAAAGTTTTCTCAGGAAAACAAGGCAGTCGAAACTTCTTATTGGTTCTTTGGACGATGGGAAAGGAAAGGGTGTGATGGGTCTAAGGGAACCTGAGAAGAGCCATTTCTAAGACTCCACGTGTACCAAGAGTGTGCATCTGTTTCTGATGGGATTTGGCAAGTGCCAGTCACACAATCCAGTACTGAAGGAGTTAATTGTTGCATGCTAATTAGTTAGTGAGGTCAGAAGTCAGTTACCAGGTAATTGGTTGGGTGGGCTACATGCAGGTCTGCACGTAGACTTTAGATATATCTTCTTTGTGTTGCGCTCTGCACGTGTTCAGTTCAGTCCAGTCTATCCATAGTAGTAGCCATGTAAAAGGCGCATGTGAATTACCACGAGGCGGAGTTGCTGATCGGGGTGGGGGATTGGAATGAGCCCAGCTGGCACTGCCCAGGCGGGGGCGGAACTGGAAAGGGAGCCACCATGGGAAGGGACAGCGTCACCGGATGAAAGGAGGAGCGAGCCAAGGCTTTAAAGGGACTTGCCCTCCTTTGTTCAGGCCATGTGCTTGCCGGCCGACGATTTGCCCGCCCACCTCACCCTACTTTTATATGTTAATGCATGCTGTTATGTCATAGCCTAGTTCGTGGCCGTTTGGCGCATGGGTATTGATCTGGAAGGGCAAGGGGAAGGGGGCTAGGGAGCCGCGCCTTCCCCTTGGGAACGGCAACAGCGACAAGAGGCGACCGCCCTGTCGAACCGGGCCGAAAGGGGGAACATCTCTGGCCAGGAGCGGCCGCCCGGCAGAGCCCCACAGTAGATCGAAGCTCGGGACCGGGCACCCGCCCTGCTGAGCTGTAGCATGTACCCGCATGACCAGATCCAGACCCATGCTTAGCCTCACGCTTCTGCTCAATAAAATGGCTATGGCCAATTTATTACCCCAGCAATGGTGTGATGTGTATCATTATAGAGGGGCCTCGCACAAGAAGTGATCCACCCTCGGGCAGCAATAGTCTAAGCAGCAAGCTGGCTGTTGGTGCTAGCTAGTAAGAAAGATGTTTACTGTTTTTCTTCCAAGTTTCCCTTCCCTGTAGTAAGTAAACTTTATTTCAGTAAAGCAACTGGTCTCTGCCTCATTATTGCATTAACTCTGCTAATTAAGTATTTGTCCACACGACAGTTTCAGAGTGGAAGATTTTGATTTGCACGGATACAGAGTGTGGAATTGAGGGCATATTGTGGCCGCTTCCTGGTCCTCAAACAAACATGAGTCTGGGGGCACCTGGAAGACTGGCAAAAATTTTCCCAACAAACGCTTTGATGAGCCAGGGTTCGCTTCACAGATACTCCAAGGAACAAATTCATTGGATCATAAATTAAAATGCCGTGCCTGGTCTTGCTCAGGACATTCCAGAGCCTCCGAAATAGATACTGAAATGGTGCCAGGGCATAGATTCCATGCGATAGATGGACAGGGGGGATTTGGAATGAGACTTGCTCAAAATAACCCGATTCTCCCGCTGGTCAATCAGCTGATTTACAAGAGAGACCCAGGCCAAGTGGTTTCGCTTTCCTGTCAGCCACTGCCTTGATAAGAAATGGCTGTGAGCAGAAAGGGAGGGGGTTTCCCCTCTGGCCTGGTATGCAGCACACAAGTACACAGACATCCTGAATCATGAAGCAGATTTCACATAACCTTGGAAGTATCCCAGATCAAACTGAGCTTGGAAGCATTCCAAATCAACTCCTCTCTCCTACAAATGGAGGTTTTTTCCTTTAGTTGCGTGTTTGACCCAAAGAAGGTTGCATTGCTAATTTGGGCTTAGGAAATCTCTCGGGGGCTGGGGACTGTGTCTTGAGGCAGCCGAGTATAGGGGGAGGAGAGAGACCATTGGGAATGTGAGGTTGTAAACTCTGTTCTTGGAAGCTGCAGTTCTGTCCAGAGCAACTGATCTGTGTGGCTTGGAGAGCAGTTCTGGGAGAGCTCCAGATCACACCTGGAGGTTGGCAACTCTAACCCCAGAGCCTCAGAGTGCTGCATCATTCTTCATGTAGCCGTGAATAAGAAAAGGGGACATTTGCACCCCAAAATATGCTTTGCCACCTGCCTCCAATCATACATCCCTTTTATTAAGAGAATGTCCCATGCAAAATTTTATTTGTTTTTGGTTGGTCGTTTGGGTTATTGACTGCTTTACTCTGAGGATTAATCTGGTGACCAACACAATAGGGTTTGGACGAATAAAATCAGACCACAGACAGAAATCTCAAAGAAAACTGAAACAAAGCTTTTAAACATATATTAAGTGGTGTAGAAGCTACTTAGGCCGATTATTCGCTGGTGCTCTGCCTTGTTGTGAGGTAAGTTTCCTGTGGGGCAGAGATTTCTGTACTGATGCGATCCCATTTGCAGCACCAAAGATTCTGAAGCCCCCCCCCCCCCCCCCAACCAGTGGGAGTGAAGAAACCCTGACATCTCCCTCTCACTTCAGGGTCTTGCTCCTTCCAAGTCTCTCCCTCATCCAGCACAAAAACGAACATTGCAGGCTTTGGGGGGGGGGGGGGGCATTAAAGTGTACGATCGATGTTCCTTGTATCGATATTGTGTGGGCTGCTTTCATTGGTGTGAGTGATTTTAGGGTCTATCTGTGTGAGGAATGGAGACATCATAATCTTCAATCTTTAATCTTGCGTGGGATGGGGGAGAGACCCAAAAGTCAGGGCAAGTAAACCATGCAAGCCACCCAACAGGCTGTGGGGCACCTTCTCACATGTAAACAAGGAAATGAGAGGAGTCCCCACTGACAAAGCGCTGCAGGACAAGGACCACCGCATGAAGCTCTTCATGCATAATGGGGCTTAGTCTGGAGAAACCTTACAGTGTTAGGTAGCAGCATAAGGCTGTAGGACACAGTCCCTGTCTCTTTATCCATGCCACTATCTCACAACTGCCTTACAGTTCAGTTTCTATTTACCTGGGAGAGCCAGTGTGGTGCAGAGTTGAAGTACAGAGAACTGGGGTTGATCCCTTACTCCTCCACATGTAGCCTGCTAAGCGGTCTCTAGCCACTAACAGTTCTCTCAGAACTCTCTCCACACACAAGGAGGGAGGCAATAGCAAACAGCTTCTGAATGTTTCTTCCCTTGACCCTATTGGGTCTCCATGAGACAGCAGTGACTTGCTAGCACAATCACACACAGTTCTGTTGACCTGTGTCCCTAACTCAAACTTCTGTTTCTGGGTCAGTCAAATCCCAAGCAAAGTATTTAGGGCGAGGAGGTTTGCATCCCTGAATAAACTTTGCATGAATGTAGGGTGCCCGCATCATGCACTGCCATTTTGCCAACGGATAAGAAACTGGAGGCTTTGAATACTCATATAAGCACTGGGCACCCTCAATCATACAGCCCATCATTAGGAGACTGCCTTTTACTATTTACTACCATTTATTATTCACTGCATTATTAGGAGACTGCCCCAAGATCTGACACACTCAGTTTGTGTAACAAGCTTTAAGGTGTGCAGCAAGTCAGCATTCCCGTCACTTAGTTCCTCTTCTTGGGCACCAAATTTTTCCTTGCAGGCAAAATATACTCCACTGCACAATCGCTCCACGCTGTGCCGTAGAGAGGAACGCACCTTACTGTAACACACCTCTGAAGATGCTGGCTATGCATGTGAGGGAAACGTTAGGAGAAAAAACTACCAGACCACGGTCACATAGCCCAGAAAACCTGAAACAGTCAGATTTTAGAAAAAGTCAGGCCAGATACAAAATAGAGGGAAGGGTGAAGGTGCACAGTTCCAAAAACTCTTGAACGAAGGTTCAGGCACGCACGACCCATGTGATTTAAGGCTAACATGCTAGGTTTAACCCCCCACCCCAGTTTGAGAAATGTTGAACCGCTGTGGTCGTTGTTGCCCAGCAGTTGTTCACTATCTATCTATCTATCTATCTATCTATCTATCTATCTATCTATCTATCTATCTATCTATCTATCTATCTATCTATCTATCTATCTATCTATCTATCTATCTATCTATCTATCTATCTGTCTGTCTGTCTGTCTGTCTGTCTGTCTGTCTGTCTGTCTGTCTGTCTGTCTGTCTGTCTGTCTGTCGGTCTGTCTGTCATCCTATCAATCAATCAATCAATCAATCAATCAATCAATCAATCAGTCTGTCTGTCTGTCATCCTATCAATCTATCCATCCATCCGTCTATCTGTCTATCATCCTATCAATCTTTCTATCTATCATCAATCAATCAATCAATCAATCAGTCTGTCTGTCTATCATATCAATCTATCAATCTTTCTATCTATCATCTATCTATCATCTATCAATCAATCAATCAATCTATCTATCCATCTATCATTATTATTATTAATTTATATTTATTTATTTGACTTTTATACCGCCCACCCCCGGAGGGCTCTGGCAATGTGTGGATGTAGTAACTGTGTAGGATTTGAGTGGGGCACCCGTCTGGAATTATTGCAATCTCTAGACCCATGGAAATCAGGAGCACATGTTAAGTCTGCAAAGCTATGGCAACACAAATATGCGCACACTGCAGCTTCTATCACGTCGCTGTAGCTTTACAAAGAAAAAAAATGTGCACAGGATCACTAGGCAATACAAACTTTATTCGTCTACTTTTGACAGCAAAATAGCCAACAGACGAGCTGCAAGCAGAGGAAACCTCCAAGGGCAATCTTCACGGAGAACCGGCTGCAACCCACAAAATGGTGGGTGTAAGCAGTGGAAATGAAAGTAAGAGATTTGGGTTTCTATTGGACAGGCTAGCAATAGGAAAGGAGGCCCTCAGAGACTTGGGGCCCAAGTTCCTCTCCAGTACACTTGGGGTAGTCGGGGGTATCACTCAGGGAAATGTTGGCTTCGGCTCATAAGAGCTGTGCTCAAGCCCACCAGATGCAGGGAACGTGGTCTGAGAAGGATATGCCTCTTATGTGAATTTAAGGAGGGAAATTTAGTGCTGGTTGTGCAACATCACAGGGCTTCCAAGCAGTCAAACACTTGGAAGAGGCAGTTGGAAAAGACAGTCAAGCAAGGAGGTGGAGTTGATGGAGAGAATGGCAGCAAATGAGTTCAAGTTCTGATCCAGACGTCAAGACCCACCTGCACTGTTAGCTGAGAATACAGAAAGGTTGCTCAAAGGACTTGGGCATAGTTGAGGACACCTCATCATGCCTGCTAGAGTGGTCGTGACTCAGAATTGTAAACCAACAATGTTGCCCCCAAATGGAGACTTTTGGCTGCACAAAATATGGAGTAGGTTAATTATTTTAATCCAAGGGGCTTACACTAACTGTTGAAACATTTTCATTTAAAAGCAAAAACAAAAAACAAAACCCCTATTCTCTCCCTCTGTGAAGATGCCTGTCATTCAAACCCCCTCAAAAGCCCTGGCAAACAGGTAGGTCTCGAACAACTTCTCATAGATCTCCAAGAAATGCCCCCCCCCATCTTTTCAGGAAGCCCATCCCACAGATCCAGGGCCACAGTAAAAAAGGCTTGAGCTTTGGTTGATGCTGATGGGGCACCAGTTGATAGTCAACAAAATGTTTCCTGGACACTGTAGCTGGCCCACAGGGAAGAAAACAGTCCTTCAAATAATAAAAAATGTTTTAATACTTAAGTGCAGAGAATCAAACTAAATCTAGGCATGACTTCAGTTCATTCAGTGATGATTACTAAATACTGGCAATCAAGATGTCTTGAATTGACTATGAGTTAAAGAAACCATACCTTGGTTGTTTCAGAATGTGTTCAAGCAATTCCTTATTCTGTATGCAAAGGTACAGGTTTTGCAGAGGCGTACCGCCTATACCAGTGATGGCGAACCTTTTCGAGACCGAGTGCCCAAACAGCAACCCAAAACCCACTTATTTATCGCAAAGTGCCAACACGGCCATTTAACCTGAATGCTGAGGTTTCAGTTAAGAGAAAATGGTTGGCTCTGAGGCGTGCATTACTCGGGAGTAAGCTTGGTGGTAGTTGTTGGCTTTGCTTTGAAGCAACCGTGCAACTCTTCGAATGGGTGAATTACGACCCTAGGAGGATTTACTCAGAAGCAGGCCACATTACCAGCAACCGAGCTTACTCCCAGATAAAGGATCGCACTTTAGTTCTTCGCATGAAAATCAGTGGGGTTTAACAGCGCTTAACAGGGTAACCTATACTGCTTCCCCAAAACTAGGTCTTAGGTTTAATGCTAATAATCGAGCCCAGCGGCCCAGTCCAGCCTAGATGTGGGGGGGGGGGGGCGATTTCTCCCCCACATGATGAACTCTGTTTGTGTGTGCCCACAGAGAGGGCTCTGAGTGCCACCTCTGGCACCCGTGCCATAGGTTCGCCATCACTGGCCTATACGGACATGGGGTCACCTATGTCCCCAGGCACATGCCTTCTGGTCACATGGGGGGTGCCAAACGCATGCCGTCAAGCCCCACCCCCACAAGCTGGCTTTTGAGAGCTGGAGCTTTTGAAAGCTGGCCTTTGGAAGCACAGAGGCTGGGGGGCGGGGCTTATGGATGTGGGCCCCCGAGCCCTGCCTCCTGGTCTGCATGGAGCTTGGGGGTGTGGCCCTGCCTCCCATCGTGCTTTCAAAAGCTGGCCTGATGGAGGCAGGGGGCAGAGCTTGGGGGAATGCCCCTGAACCCCACCTCCGAGAGCAGGGGGCAGGCACTTGGAGGAGCAGTTGTCTCCGGGCTCCATTTCTCTCCGATACGCATCTGAGGTTTTGGCTATGACTTTTTCAATGTTTTATATAAAAAGAAAATAAAATAGTACAGTTCATGAAAAGTGAACGTTTGGGAAAGAGGCTATCTGTCTCCTGATGGAATCTGGCAGAACCAAGAGATGTTGATGTAAAATTGAGAAAGGATGAAGTTAAGGCCTGCAGGATTACCATTACTTCCAGGTCACAACTGAGGTTACTCCAAGGCTGTATCACTGCACAGGAATGATCTACCTCCCCCGAGTCCCCAGGCCATGCCAGGCAGCCCTGGATAGAAACAATATCACAAGAATGAGCTATCAGCTAGTATGCAATTGCTCAACAACACTCTACAGAACTGTGTCACTCTTGCTGTTCTTCACAGTCCCAGATCTCATACTCCAATAGCAAAGATCCTTCAAATGGCCTTCACGTGTCCAAAACACTGAGCTTTAAACTTACATCCTTGACAAAGTCTTCTTCTTAAAACATCTCCTTTCCCATAAGTAGATCAAGCATATTGTTCCCTTTGACTGTTGGTTAAAAGGGGGAAAATCCCAACAGAAATGCTTGTTTTTTTCTCTCGCTGAGTTTTGGTTTTGTATGTTTATTTACCAATCTGTTCCTTGGATTTACTTCCTTGGATCTTTAATGGCTGGTTTGGGAAGGCTTAAGGTTCAGCAGCTTTTGCCCGGACACTCTCAGCATCTTCCACAACGTCTTTAAGAAAGCTCTTCACCATATAGAGTGTGGTGACAAAGGAACTAACTGGTCCAGCCAGCAACCCCAACACTGGTCCAAAATCAAAGACAAGTCCAAAGACTATCAGGGTCCCACAGAACACTGACTTGTTCAAGAGACCAATTACTAATTCGGGAGTGATCTCACTGGACCTTGGAGACTTTTTGACAGCAGATTTCAACACCTGGTAATCTTTGCTGACCTGTTTTGCAGCTCTGCGGAGGGACTCTTCATCCAAGCCAAAGACTTTGGAGAAATGGAGCAGTGTTCTTACTAAGATGCCAAGTTCACAGAACAAAGAGAGTCCTGGAACAGGAATTGCCCCCAAAACACAGGACACAATAGCAGCTTTCCATATAAGGGTTTCCATAGCAGTGGTTTTCTTTTCCAAGATTTCTCTTGAGAAAACTGGCAAGGCCAGGATTAAAGCATGTCTCTTGAGACCATCTAGTTCCTTTTCCAAGGTCTCTTGGAAGAGAGGGAAATCATATTTATTCAAATGCCACCTGGACATGAGGAAAACCCTTGGGGAAAGCTCACCTGCCATTCTAAAATTCTCACAGCAATAGGTCTTTATTTTCTCAATGACCTGGTTTTCATTGAAGTTGGGTCTCCTTCTCCCAGCATCCATATCCAGATCTATCTTGGAATATACATAATAATACTTCTTCTGCATTTTCTTAATTTCTTGGGCCAGAAGGACATCGTTTTCATTGAATCGTTCTGAGGCCACAATGATGAAGAAATCATATTGATTAAAATTGACCTTCTTAAAATACTCTTGCGGCTCATATTCAAGTGTCCCGAATCCTGGTAGATCCCATAAAGTTACATTTGGAAATAAGGGATGAGGATACCCGTGGAGATCCATAGTTGTTTGCATGACTCCTGTCTTGGCTGAACCTTCTTCATGATCTGTCATGTTTCGCAGGGCGTTGACAAGGGATGATTTACCAGCACCTGTCACCCCTGTGATGGCAATGTCCAGCTTGACATGGTCTAAGGCAACTAATTCTTGACGAGGCTCAACTACCAGCTCTTCAAGACTGCTTTGTGCCATAGCCTCTTTCAGCTTGGCAAGGCCAATTTTTTAAGGCGGCTTTTGAGAGGAAAGCACCAGTTCCAGAAACTCCTGATGTTGCAGTGGATCTAAAAAGGAAAACAAACATTTATTCACGACATTCCTACACAACTTCTTCTTCTCTTCTTCTTCTTTATTGGGTTTATAGACCGCCCTCCCCCGAAGGGCTAAGGGCGGTGTACAGTATATAGATAGAGCACAATCAAATTAAAATACAATAAATATGAATTAAGATGGCTCTAATAAAAATAAACCCTATCCATTAAAATGCAGCTTATAAAATTAATATTAATGTTAACTTAAGATGGCGCCTGCTGTCAATTCCCTCTAAAAACATACATCAGAAGAGAAGGGCGGTAGGGGCCACATGATGTTATAACAGCAAGAAAAGGGAGGGAGGAAGGGAGGGGCTGTAACTGTCAAAAACTTCCATAAGTTAATAACTTTCATGGTTACATCTGATGTATGCTACATGAATTTGCTGTGTAGTTTGAAAGCCATTACAGCATTTGTTCCTTAGAAGATGAGAAGAAGAGTTTGGATTGATATCCCCCCTTTCTTTCCTGTAGGAGACTCAAAGGGGTTTACAATCTCCTTGCCCTTCCCCCTCTCACAACAAACACCCTGTGAGGTGGGCGGGGCTGAGAGAGCTCCGAGAAGCTGTGGCTAGCCCAAGGTCACCCAGCTGGCGTGTGTGGGAGTGTACAGGCTAATCTGAATTCCCCAGATAAGCCTCCACAGCTCAGGCGGCAGAGCTGGGAATCAAACCCGGTTCCTCCAGATTAGATACATGAGCTCTTAACCTCCGACGCCACTGCTGCTCCTTAGAATTAATACACATCAGGGCAACTGAACAATCTGTCAAAATGCTATCATTAGTCCAAATGTATTTTAGCAGTTACAGAATATGTGAAATCGCAGGCGTTGCAATGCACAATACCTTAGCTTTTCATGCTGCGAAGGACCCCTCACCCCTTCCAATATCACCCAGGCAGGGAAACCACTAACTGACCAGGCTTCTCAGATTTTTCCTGCCTATTTCCTGTCAGGGACTGAGGTGCCTCCAGAATGGTAGTGTTTGGTGACAAGAAGCACTTTTCCTCAGCCCTGTTGTGCTCCCAGAAGATGAAGGAAGTCTGCTCTTTTTAAAACTTCCTGGGCAAGACCCTTTTATAAGGCACACCTAAATGATAATGCTGAGATAGAGACAGTGGTGGGATTCAAATAATTTAACAACCGGTTCTGGTGGTGGGATTCAAATAATTTAACAACTGGTTGTTTACAAGCACCATTTTAACATCCGGTTCTGCTGAGGTGGTGCGAACCTACTGAATCCCACCACTGGTATCAGCCAATCATGTTAAAAGTCAGTTATCCAGTTTCAACTGGTTATAGCAGGTAATAGCTTGGACTTTTTGACAGTTACAGTTCCCATCATCCTCTGGGATGATCTGTCACTTCGATCAGGGGCGTAACGAGGCAAACTGGAGCCCTGGGCAAAACCTCAGTTGGATGCCCCCCCCCCATGGACGGCCACCCCACCATGACCAAAAAAGGTCATTGCTAAATCATCATCACATTATAGAAAATGCCCCATGGTGAAAGTTCATTTGGGACTCAGTAGCCTCCTCTGAAACACGTCAACGCAGGCAAGCACACATAAACATTAAGCACAAACACCTATGCTAAAATTGGAAGAGTTCCAGGAATTTGGCCCCACTAATTTGCTGTATATATTCGTGTATAAGTCAACCTGCGTATAAGTCGAGGCACCTAATTTTACCACAAAAAACTGGGAAAACTTATTGATTTGCGTATAAGTCTAGGGTGGGAAATGCAGCAGCTACTGGTAAATTTCAAAAATAAAAATAGATACCGGTACCAATAAAATTACATTAATTGAGGCATCAGTAGGTTTTCCCAGGAGATGAAATGAAATAATGCATCCAGTTTAGGTAGCACTTGCAAATATCTGAAAAATAAACACATTGTGGAACTTGGGGTGATTACAGGGTATAAACTAGGAGTGCAAGACCAATCAGGTGACCTAATTAGATGCTGCTGCTGCTGCTGCTGAGGTATAGGAAAGCATCTCCTCAGTCATCAAATGAAGGAGACTCTGGTAACAGAGGCGTAATGAGGCAAACTGGAACCCTGGGCAACACTCAGAGCATGTGACTCGAATCGCTCACATGCCCCCCACGTGAGTCAGAATTACGATGCCCTGGGCAATTGCCCAAATTGCCAAATGGACATTACGCCACTGACGTAGATAATTTTGATCATTCTGCTCACAAGATGAACTCCCATTATATTACAATCTCTGACAGCATCCCCCCCACACTGAATTACTCAACAAAATGTTCCTCCGCTGCACCATGAAGAGGATGCCAACTAATGAAATGCTTTCTCCATCATACCATTTCCCCCAAGATAGATTTTTTTCCTCTTTGAGGTTGGCCTTTGTATAATTTAAAAACTGTTTCAACTTCACACTTCACCTTTATAAAGTTTTCCCCCCAAAACAAAATAAATCGTTATTACTTCATTGTTTCTCTGATTTTTTTTCTTAATCTCTGTCTGTATTAATGGGGTGCGGGGCCCATTGGGAGAAATTATGATTCATCATCATGAGTGTAGGAAAACATTCAGTAGTATTAGGGACGACATGGTTAACCAAACATGACATTTGGTGGCTGGACAGAGCACTGAGATTCGGGTTCCCGCTGTGCAGACATGGACGTAGGTAAGGGGGGGTTCTCGGGTTTGAGCCCCCCCATTCATGTCTGAAGCTCCGCCCCTCCGTTTGTGGGTTTTTAAAACATTTTATTGCTTTTTCGGTTTTTGGCCTGCTGGGGGCGCATTGTGTGGGCTAGCAGCACCAAACTTTCAGGGATTGTTTGGGGGACTCTCCTGATGATACATTCCAGGTTTGGTGAGGTTTGGTTCAGGGGGTCCAATGTTATGGACTCCCAAAGGGGGGGCCCCATCCTCCATTGTTTCCAATGGGAGCAAATAGAAGATGGGGGCTACACCTTTGAGGGCCCATAACTTTGGATCCCCTGAACCAAACTTCACCAAAACTGGGATGTATTACCAGGAGAGTCCCTTATTGATACCACCCAGATTTTGTGAAGTTTGGTCCAGGGGGTCCAAAGCTATGGACTTCCAAAGGGAGTGCCCCATCCCCCATTGTTTTCAATGGGAGCTAATAGAAGATGAAGGCTACATCTTTGAGGGTCCATAACTTTGGATATCCTGAACCAAAGTTCACCAAACCTGGGATGTACTATCAGGTGAGTCTCTTATTGATACCACCCAGGTTTGGTGAAGTTTGGTCCAGGGAGTCCAAAGTTACGGACTCCCAAAGGGGGTGCCCCATCCCCCATTGTTTCCAAAGGGAGCTAATAGGAGATGGGGGCTACACCTTTGAGGGACCATAGCGTTGGACCCCCTGAACCAAACTTCACCAAACCTTCTCCTAAAGATACCCTGAAAGTTTGGTGCTTCTAGCTTAACCATTGCACCCCTGACAGCAGGCACCCCCCCAATTTTCTGCAGATTCTCCTTTTAAATCCACCCCCTTCGGCATGGATTTAAAGGGAGAATCTGAGGTCCTCAGTTTAGAAGAAGAAGAAGAGTTTGGATTTATATCCCCCTATCATGAAAGCAAGCCTGGGAGAGCCAATGCTTGTTTCATTAAAACCTGGGTTCTTTTCTCCAATAACTCCAACCAGCTGAGGTCTCAACGATTTTTATTGAAAAACAGAAATAAAAGAAATAAAACTTAGATGCAGTTAAGGGATTGCTTAGGTGGTCATATCCCTTTTGGTTCTTTGTCCCCATATTCCGGGAACCCATGGCCCAGAGATCGCCCTTTCTGAACACCACGCCTCAGATGATGGAATTCCAAGAACCTTTGTTTTCCCCTTCCCATGAAAACTCTGTTCAGGCCACAGAAAATTTAGGCCTTTGAAGTTTCATCCTAGCACCTCCTGCATAGTTTCCTTTCGTCCTTCCAGGAGATCAAAGGCAAAGATGCTTTTCACAGTCATATGTGACTTTGCTAGTTTTACAGTAATTATTTCCATCACACGCCTTTGAGAGGAAGAAATTTGTAGTCTAATGGCTACATTATTTCATCTATCCATATAGAAAGATTACATGTAAGCCTCCAAGATCAGTCATCTCTAACTAATACAGAGATCTGCTAACTACAATACCTTTTATGCATAACATAGTCCTTATGATAGCATAACAATGTTAGAATGAAGAGAAAATCATGTTAACACAAAACACAATTTCAGACTAATACATACTTTCAGACTAATAAGCAATGCAATACTCTTGAGCATTAGAACTACAAGACTCATGCTCCTTTCAACCATAGTTCGATACACCTTCTTCTTTGAAGAAAACAACACAATTGTATTCTCTCCTTTGGAATTTCTCTTCCATAGCTACTGCATGATGCAACATCATTGTGTAGGACATCACTTCAATCGACAAATTCCTGCCCATATCAATGTAACAATGTGAAATCAAAGTCAGTGGCTAACCTGGCTTGCTGCAGAACATACCTTTTCCTTCCAGCCAGCATTTCTGCCGCCTGAGCCTGTTGCCCCTGGTGTGATACCTTTAGCACTTTGCATATCAAACCAAACAATTTCATCCCTCAAAGTTTGCATTCAAAAGGACTTCCTCTCCATCCCCTTAACTGAAGAGGAATGCTGCTGCTCTTGGCAGTTACAGGATTCTGCCACGCCAATATAGACTGCTTTGATCGATTGTATAATTACAGTTGTATCACCTTGTGGAAGAATCCACCTTCTTCACACAACTTTTTTCAACTATCCACCCCTTCCAAATCCAATATTTTCTTGGGGCCTAGTGGAAACACTCATTTGTGCATTTCTACTCTTTCTCATGGGTCAAAACACCATTTTTCCCATTAAAACTGATTAAAACTACATGTAATTCCAACATCATCAATTAACCTTACACCAAGCTTCAGAAGATGAAAATGTTCACCCTGTCCACTTCTCATGCTGTCATCCTAAAGTTCCTGTTCCTGGGGTTGATCTCCCTCCCACCAACCTTCTGGTGCTGGATAACCGCCATGGAGCTCATTCAGTGGATGACTTCCAAGCCGCTTCAAAAGACGCCTTCTGTTCCCTCCGGCAATTTGCTCTCTCCCCTTTCTGAAAGGATGCTGGTAGTTTCCCGAAGAGGATTCCATGCCAGGCTTCCTCCGCTTGCATCTGAATGGAACAGTCTCCCACCTGGAGGCTTTTGTTCCCTCTCTTGAGACTTTTGTTCTCCAGCTCAATTTTTTGGAAGTTGTTTTTCTCTGCTGTGCTGGGTCAAAGATTCCCAAATAGCCTGTAGATGCAGCATAAAGCTTCTTAGGAGGCTCCTGCCATCCCGCTGGAGAAAGCCCTCTGGGCTGTTTCCCGGCGCTCAAGACCTGAGCTCCTACCCTTGACTTCTCTCCCCGCCGGATCCTGGCATTATCTTCTCCCAAAGCACTCATGCCATCAGCATCAGACTCTCCTGGTTACCATCTCAACCTGCACGCAGCCTTCTCTTCCCAAAAAAATTCTCACACTGGAATCCGAAAGAAGCAAGCCTGCCGCCAATCCACAAAGGTGTTTACTCCTGAATGTGGGAGATCCCAAAATGTGCCACCATATCCTTGAAAGCAAGCCTGGGAGACCAATGCTTGACTCGATGGAAACCTGGGTTCTTTCTCCAATAACTCCAACCAGCTGAGGAGTCTCGCTTGATTTTTTTTTATTGAAAACAGAAATAAAGTAAAACTTAGATGCAGTTAAGGGATTGCTTAGGTGGTCATATCCCTTTTGGTTCTTTGTCCCCATTCCGGGAACCCATGGCCCAGAGATCCTTCTCTGACCACGTCTCAAGATGGAATTCCAAAACCTTTGTTTTCCCCTTCCCATGAAAACTCTGTTCAGGCCATGAGGTAACTTAGGCCTTTGAAGTTTCATCCTAGCACCTCTGCATAGTTTCCTGTCCTTCCTCCAGGAGATCAAAAGGCAAAGATGCTTTTCACAGTCATATGTGACTTTGCTAGTTTTACAGTACTATTCCATCACACCCCCCTTTCTCTCCTGTAGAAGACTCAAAGGGGCTTACAATCTCCTTGATCTTGCTCCCTCACAACAAACACCCTGTGAGGTAGGTGGGGCTGAGAGAGCTACGAAAAGCTGTGACTAGCCCAAGGTCACCCAGTTGGCATGTGTGGGAGTGCAAAGGCTAATCTGAATTCCCCAAATAAGCCTCCACAGCTCAAGTGACAGAGCAGGGAATCAAACCCGGTTCCTCCAGATTAGAATGCACCTGCTCTTAACCACTATGCCACATTGAAAGTGATGCAGTTTCAGGGTGGGGGATAATCCACCCCAAAACAGCATCACTTCCAATGTTGTTTAACTAGGGACTCCAGATTTTCCCTTTTTAAGGTGGATCTAAAAGGAGAATTTGGGCTCTCTAGTTTAAACACCATTGAAAGTGATGCTGTTTGGGGGTGGATTCCAGCATCACAGCGGCTGCCCAGGGCCACTGGCGTAATGCCCATTGGGCAAGGTGGGCAGCTGCCCAGGGCATCACCTTGTGTGGGGCATCAAAATGTTGGGTTCGTTTTTGGGTATTTTAGTGGTTTTCCATTTCTGGCCTGCAGGGGGCGCAGTTTTTAGGCTAGCGGCACGAATATTTCAGCGTATCATCAGGAGACTGTCCTTATGCTACCCCCCAAGTTTGGTGAGGTTTGGTTCAGGGGGTCCAAAGTTATGGACTCCCAAAGGGGGTGCCCCTATCCCCCAATGTTTCCAATGGGAGCTAATAGGAGATGGGGGCTACAGTTTTGAGGGTCCATAACTTTGCCCCCCCTGAACCAAACTGCACCAAACCTGGGGGGTATCATTAGGGCAGTCTCCTGATGAGACCCTGAAAGTTTTGAGACTGTGCCTTCAGAAATGTGCCCCCCACAGCCTGCAACCCCCATTGACAGCAATGCAGTAAACTCAATGCAGAACAAAGATTCTTGGGCAAATTTCTAGGATGTTCCTGCAGGGGGTGCATTTTTGGATGTATCGGCACCAAAATTTCAGGGTATCATCTGGAGATGATGGCACCTCCCAAGTTTGGTGCAGTTTGGTTCAGGGGGGCCAAAGTTATGGACCCTCAAAACTGTAGCCCCCATCTCCTATTAGCTCCCATTGAAAACAATGGGGGATGGGGCACCCCCTTTGGGAGTCCATAACTTTGGACTCCTTGTACCAAACCTCACCAAACTTGGGGAGTAGCATAAGGATAGTCATCTGATGATATGCTGCAATTTTGGTGCTGATATGTCTAAAAATGCACCCCCTGCAGGCACCAATGTCCTGGTGCAAAAAAATATTTGGTCATGGTGGAGTGGCCGCCCATGGGGGGGGGCATCCAACTCAGGTTTTGCCCAGGGCTACAGTTTGCCTAGGGCTGCCTTGTTACGCCCCTGCCCAGGGCGGGGTGGGGTGGGGTGGGGCACAAAACTCAGATTTTGCACCAGGCTCCATTTTCCCTTTATGCCTCTGCCCAGAGGGGAGGGGCAGGGGAGGGCAGGGCAGGGGAGTCTGCCATCCTCGACCTCTGAGAGATGCTTTTATAAGCGCTAGGCCAGAGGCGGGGCTTGGGGAGGCGTGGCCATGCCCTAGGGCGGGTGGGGGTGTGGCCCCATGCCCGAAACCCCCCCCCCATAAAAAATCTATACCTATGTCCTTGTGTGCAGGTCCCATACGTCTTTGCCCAGTATGGATACGCCAAGGGGCTGCGCCTCTTTGCCCATTGTGGATACAGCCTTGTAACTGTAAGAAATGCTCTTATAATATACTTTTAAAAAGCCCTGCCCTTGTATGTATCAGATAGTCAGTCTTTAAGTCCTGATCTCTCTTCTTTCTATTCTTATCTGACAAAGCAGTCCTCTTGAAAGTTAGATCCAAATCACCTCTCCTCCAAAGGAAAGGGTTTCTCCCTCCCAAACTGTTATGTTTTGGGCATACTTGGAAGATTCTCTTCTCCATATTTAAGGGCAAATCGCAGCCTCCCCATACCTTGCAAGACCTCTCTGTCCCCCTCGACCTTTTTAGGTCTTTCCTGCGCTCCTTTTAGAAAAAGCTCTTGTGCAGCTCAAAATCCTGCAGGAAGCTGAGTGATCCTCCCCTAACCCCTTTAGCTGGACAACAAAGAAAAAAAATGGCATTGCGTCTCCGCACTTTTCTCTTCCTACCGAGGGAACCAGTCGCGATTTCTTGCCTGCTGGAAGAAGAATCGGCTTCCCAAAGCCTTTCCAGGCCTGGGGAGGTGATGGGGGGGGGGGGGGGGGCGAAGTCCGGGGCTCAACGCAAACCTTTGCGGGGCGAAGACTGAGCGCTCCAGACGGAGCCAACGCAGCGAAGGGTGAGGCAGAGCTGCTTACCGGCCACGTGTTGCAGACTCGGGGGAGGCCGTCAATCCCGGTGGGTTCAGGGCTGTGGGGGGGGGGGGGCTCTCCTCCCACCCCACCTTGCAGAGCTCCTCTGTGCCTTTGCGGCGCTTCCAGATGGAGGATGGCGTTTATAGCAGCCCCAGAGCAAAAGCGAAAGCAACTTTGTGTAGTTTCACCCCCCGCCCCCCGCAGGAGGATGTTGGGATTGGACCAGGAGAGAGAGAGAGAGAGAGAGAGAGAGAGAGAGAGAGAGAGAGAGAGAGAGAGAGTGTTTGTTTGATTGGTTGATTTGATTTGTATCCCACGCTGGAATGACAGCCCTGGGGAACAAGCATATGTGCTCTGGGACTCGAATGACAGGTTGAACACCAGAATGACAGCCCCTGGGCAGGGGTGTAGCTAGGGTAAATGGAGCCCGGGGCAAAATCTGAGTTTTGT